>NC_052307.1:83477074-83532074 GCF_016432855.1 Salvelinus namaycush
AGGGGAGGAGAGAGGGAGGGGAGGATGAGAGGGAGGGGAGAGGGAGGGGGAGGGAGGGGAGGGAGGAGAGGGAGGAGGGGAGGGAGAGGGAGGGAGGGAGGAGAGAGGGAGGGAGGGGAGGAGAGAGGGGAGGAGAGAGGGAGGGAGGGGAGAGGGAGGGAGGAGAAGGAGAGAGAGGGGGGGAGAGAGGGAGGGGAGGAGGAGAGAGGGAGGGAGGGGAGAGGGAGGGGAGGAGAGAGGGAAGGAGAGGGGGATGGAGGGAGGGGAGGAGAGAGGGGAGGAGAGAGGGAAGGAGGGGAGGAGAGAGGGGAGGAGAGAGGGAAGGAGGGGAGAGGGAGGGAGGGAGGAGGAGAGAGAGAGGGGGAGGGAGGGGAGAAGGAGAGAGAGAGAGGGAGGGAGGGGAGGAGGAGAGAGGGCGAGATAGAGGGGAGGAGGAGAGAGGGAAGGAGAGGGGGATGGAGGGAGGGGAGGAGAGAGGGGAGGAGAGAGGGGAGGAGAGAGGGGAGGAGAGAGGGGAGGAGAGAGGGAGAAGGAAAGAGGGAGAAAGGGTGAGGGAGGGGAGAAGGAGAGAGAGAGGGAGGGAGGGGAGGAGGAGAGAGGGCGAGATAGAGGGGAGGAGGAGAGAGGGAGGAGGAGAGAGGGAAGGAGAGGGGGATGGAGGGAGGGGAGGAGGAGAGAGGGAGGGAGGGAGGAGGAGAGAGAGAGAGAGAGAGTGAGGGAGGAGGAGAGAGGGAGGGAGGAGAGAGAGAGAGAGAGGGAGGAGGGAGAAGTTTTAGTCATTGTCACATGAAAAGAGAGCTTTTACACACGTCCAAAAATGGCATAGGAGCTGGAAAAATAACAGCTTGAGAAAGAAAATGTCTGCTCACTGTTTAATAAAGTCTTTAGTTTAACACCCAACCACTGTTGGCCGCCCCTTTAATGACCTTTAATAAAGCCTTTAGTTCAACACCCAACCACTGTTGGCCCGCCCCTTTAATAAAGCCTTTAGTTCAACACCCAACCACTGTTGGCCGCCCCTTTAATGACCTTTAATAAAGTCTTTAGTTCAACACCCAACCACTGTTGGCCGCCCCTTTAATAAAGCCTTTAGTTTAACACCCAACCACTGTTGGCCCGCCCCTTTAATGACCTTTAATAAAGTCTTTAGTTCAACACCCAACCACTGTTGGCCGCCCCTTTAATAAAGCCTTTAGTTTAACACCCAACCACTGTTGGCCGCCCCTTTAATAAAGCATTTAGTTTAACACCCAACCACTGTTGGCCGCCCCTTTAATAAAGCCTTTAGTTTAACACCCAACCACTGTTGGCCCGCCCCTTTAATGACCTTTAATAAAGCCTTTAGTTCAACACCCAACCACTGTTGGCCCGCCCCTTTAATGACCTTTAATAAAGCCATTAGTTTAACACCCAACCACTGTTGGCCCGCCCCTTTAATGACCTTTAATAAAGCCTTTAGTTTAACACCCAACCACTGTTGGCCCGCCCCTTTAATGACCTTTAATAAAGCCTTTAGTTCAACACCCAACCACTGTTGGCCGCCCCTTTAATAAAGTCTTTAGTTTAACACCCAACCACTGTTGGCCCGCCCCTTTAATGACCTTTAATAAAGCCTTTAGTTCAACACCCAACCACTGTTGGCCCGCCCCTTTAATGACCTTTAATAAAGCCTTTAGTTCAACACCCAACCACTGTTGGCCCGCCCCTTTAATAAAGCCTTTAGTTCAACACCCAACCACTGTTGGCCCGCCCCTTTAATGACCTTTAATAAAGCCTTTAGTTTAACACCCAACCACTGTTGGCCCGCCCCTTTAATGACCTTTAATAAAGCCTTTAGTTCAACACCCAACCACTGTTGGCCCGCCCCTTTAATAAAGCCTTTAGTTCAACACCCAAAGCACTGTTGGCCCGCCCCTTTAATGACCTTTAATAAAGCCTTTAGTTCAATATCTAACCACTGTTGGCCCGCCCCTTTAATGACCTTTAATAAAGCCTTTAGTTCAACACCCAACCACTGTTGGCCCGCCCCTTTAATGACCTTTAATAAAGCCTTTAGTTTAACACCCAACCACTGTTGACAGCATGTCGCTTCCTTCTTATTCTCAGTCCTGACCACAAATCTCCCTCCCTCCCTAACACAGTCCTGACCACAAATCTCCCTCCCTCCCTAACACAGTCCTGAGCACAAATCTCCCTCCCGGCCTAACACAGTCCTGACCACAAATCTCCCTCCCGGCCTAACACAGTCCTGACCACAAATCTCCCTCCCGGCCTAACACAGTCCTGACCACAAATCTCCCTCCCAGCCTAACACAGTCCTGACCACAAATCTCCCTCCCAGCCTAACACAGTCCTGACCACAAATCTCCCTCCCAGCCTAACACAGTCCTGACCACAAATCTCCCTCCCAGCCTAACACAGTCCTGAGCACAAATCTCCCTCCCAGCCTAACACAGTCCTGAGCACAAATCTCCCTCCCAGCCTAACACAGTCCTGAGCACAAATCTCCCTCCCAGCCTAACACAGTCCTGAGCACAAATCTCCCTCCCAGCCTAACACAGTCCTGACCACAAATCTCCCTCCCAGCCTAACACAGTCCTGACCACAAATCTCCCTCCCAGCCTAACACAGTCCTGACCACAAATCTCCCTCCCAGCCTAACACAGTCCTGAGCACAAATCTCCCTCCCAGCCTAACACAGTCCTGACCACAAATCTCCCTCCCAGCCTAACACAGTCCTGAGCACAAATCTCCCTCCCAGCCTAACACAGTCCTGAGCACAAATCTCCCTCCCAGCCTAACACAGTCCTGACCACAAATCTCCCTCCCTCCCTAACACAGTCCTGACCACAAATCTCCCTCCCAGCCTAACACAGTCCTGAGCACAAATCTCCCTCCCAGCCTAACACAGTCCTGAGCACAAATCTCCCTCCCAGCCTAACACAGTCCTGACCACAAATCTCCCTCCCAGCCTAACACAGTCCTGACCACAAATCTCCCTCCCAGCCTAACACAGTCCTGACCACAAATCTCCCTCCCAGCCTAACACAGTCCTGACCACAAATCTCCCTCCCAGCCTAACACAGTCCTGACCACAAATCTCCCTCCCAGCCTAACACAGTCCTGACCACAAATCTCCCTCCCAGCCTAACACAGTCCTGACCACAAATCTCCCTCCCAGCCTAACACAGTCCTGACCACAAATCTCCCTCCCTCCCTAACACAGTCCTGACCACAAATCTCCCTCCCAGCCTAACACAGTCCTGACCACAAATCTCCCTCCCAGCCTAACACAGTCCTGACCACAAATCTCCCTCCCAGCCTAACACAGTCCTGACCACAAATCTCCCTCCCAGCCTAACACAGTCCTGACCACAAATCTCCCTCCCAGCCTAACACAGTCCTGACCACAAATCTCCCTCCCAGCCTAACACAGTCCTGACAACAAATCTCCCTCCCAGCCTAACACAGTCCTGACCACAAATCTCCCTCCCAGCCTAACACAGTACTGACCACAAATCTCCCTCCCAGCCTAACACAGTCCTGACCACAAATCTCCCTCCCAGCCTAACACAGTCCTGACCACAAATCTCCCTCCCAGCCTAACACAGTCCTGACCACAAATCTCCCTCCCAGCCTAACACAGTCCTGACCACAAATCTCCCTCCCAGCCTAACACAGTACTATGGGTTTGTCTACGCAGTGACTATGTTGGAATATCTTGGACTAGAAATGTCAAATGTTTTTATATAGTGTATATAATAAATAATATCCATGTTGATATACATCATCTGCACACGTCTTCATCAGTGGTTTTCTCCATACCTTCTCAGACATGGCCTCCTCAAACTTGTGGCTGAAGAGACACTTGTAGACCTTGCCCTCTCCTGCTTGGGTCTGGAAGAACAGAAAAACACAGAGACCAGTCAACGTCCTCAGTAACCCGAAGAACAGAGACCAGTCAACGTCCTCAGTAACCCGAAGAACAGAGACCAGTCAACGTCCTCAGTAACCCGAAGAACAGAGACCAGTCAACGTCCTCAGTAACCCGAAGAACAGAGGCCAGCCAACGTCCTCAGTAACCCGAAGAACAGAGACCAGTCAACGTCCTCAGTAACCCGAAGAACAGAGACCAGTCAACGTCCTCAGTAACCCGAAGAACAGAGACCAGTCAACGTCCTCAGTAACCCGAAGAACAGAGACCAGTCAACGTCCTCAGTAACCCGAAGAACAGAGACCAGCCAATGTCCTCAGTAACCCGAAGAACAGAGACCAGCCAACGTCCTCAGTAACCTGAAGACCAGTCAACGTCCTCAGTAACCCGAAGAAGAGACCAGTCAACGTCCTCAGTAACCCGAAGAACAGAGACCAGTCAACGTCCTCAGTAACCCGAAGAACAGAGACCAGCCAACGTCCTCAGTAACCCGAAGAACAGAGACCAGCCAACGTCCTCAGTAACCCGAAGAACAGAGACCAGCCAACGTCCTCAGTAACCTGAAGACCAGTCAACGTCCTCAGTAACCCGAAGAACAGAGACCAGTCAACGTCCTCAGTAACCTGAAGACCAGTCAACGTCCTCAGTAACCCGAAGAACAGAGACCAGTCAACGTCCTCAGTAACCCGAAGAACAGAGACCAGTCAACGTCCTCAGTAACCCGAAGAACAGAGACCAGTCAACGTCCTCAGTAACCCGAAGAACAGAGACCAGTCAACGTCCTCAGTAACCCGAAGAACAGAGACCAGCCAACGTCCTCAGTAACCCGAAGAACAGAGACCAGCCAACGTCCTCAGTAACCCGAAGAACAGAGACCAGCCAACGTCCTCAGTAACCCGAAGAACAGAGACCAGCCAACGTCCTCAGTAACCCGAAGAACAGAGACCAGCCAACGTCCTCAGTAACCTGAAGCCAGTCAACGTCCTCAATAACCCGAAGAACAGAGACCAGTCAACGTCCTCAGTAACCTGAAGACCAGTCAACGTCCTCAGTAACCCGAAGAAGAGACCAGTCAACGTCCTCAGTAACCCGAAGAACAGAGACCAGTCAACGTCCTCAGTAACCCGAAGAACAGAGACCAGTCAACGTCCTCAGTAACCCGAAGAACAGAGACCAGTCAACGTCCTCAGTAACCCGAAGAACAGAGACCAGCCAACGTCCTCAGTAACCCGAAGAACAGAGACCAGTCAACGTCCTCAGTAACCCGAAGAACAGAGACCAGTCAACGTCCTCAGTAACCCGAAGAACAGAGACCAGTCAACGTCCTCAGTAACCCGAAGAACAGAGACCAGCCAACGTCCTCAGTAACCCGAGGAACAGAGACCAGCCAACGTCCTCAGTAACCCGAAGCATCAGATAATTATCATTTGGGAGACCGTAAGGTAAGATGAGCAGCGTACGTTTTCGCAGAAGCGTTCTCGGTCCTCTCGGCAGGAGAAGTACAGGAATCTGTCCAGGTGGAAGTCGTCTGACGACAGCTCCGCTACTCGCATGATGCTCTTCTTACACTCCTCTCTTATTGGATGAGCCTGGTCCTGTTGCTCCGCCTCTCGGACTAAGGCTTTCTCCAGACACGCTATGACCTCACCCTGTGAATGGATGTCCTGGGGGAGGACGGGATGGAGAGAGGGTGGGAGTGAGGTAAGGGGGATGGAGCAGAAGGAGGAGGGAGGGAGGGGTCAGAATGAGGGTGGAAGCAGAGAGAGTGTTCCGATTGGCTAAACTTAAACTCTTTAACATCAACCTCAGCTCTGGCATCTTCCCCAATATTTGGAACCAAGGACTGATCACCCCAATCCACAAAAGTGGAGACACATTTGACCCCAATAAGTACCGTGGGATATACGTCAACAGCAACCTTGGGAAAATCCTCTGCATTATCATTAACAGCAGACTCGTACATTTCCTCAGTGAAAACAATGTAATGAGTAAATGTCAAATTGTCTTTTTACCAAATTACCGTACGACAGACCACGTATTCACCCTGCACACCCTAATTGACAAACAAACCAAAAGCAAAGTGTTCTCATAATTCGTTGATTTAAAAAAAGCTTTTGACTCAATTTGGCTCGAGGGTCTGCTATATAAATTGATGGAAAACGGTGTTGGGGGAAAAACATACGACATTATAAAATCCATGTTCACAAACAAGTGTGCGGTTAAAATTGGCAAAAAACAGATGTCTTTCCTCAGTGCTATGGGGTGAGACAGGGATTCAACTTAAGCCCCACCCTCTTCAACATGTATAATCAATTAGTGCACTAGAACACCAGGCCTCACCCTACTAGAATCTGAAGTCAAATATCTACTGTTTACTGATGATCTGGTGCTTCTGTCCCCAACCAAGGAGGGCCTACAGCAGCACCTAGATCTTCTGCACAGATTCTGTCAGACCTGGGGCCCTGACAGACCTGGGGCCCTGACAGACCTGGGGCCCTGACAGACCTGGGGCCCTGACAGACCTGGGGCCCTGACAGACCTGGGGCCCTGACAGACCTGGGGCCCTGTCAGTAAATCTCAGTAAGACAAAAATAATGCTGTTCCAAAAAAGGTCCAGTTTCCAGGACCACGAATACAAATTCCATCGAGACACAGTTGCCCTACAGCAAGTGTTTCAAACTAAAAATGTGATTCACATTTTACCATTTTCAAACAGTACATTTATATTTTCCAAGGGGCTATTGGGGGAGGTTTTATCTCTCGCCTGAGTAGAGCCTCATTTCACTGCCCAAAATAATATGTAACCATCTAGTGTTCAGCGAAATAACTCAATGTCAAATACAGGGAGCCTAGTCAAATAATTAACATCCAGCTCACATTACCCACATTACCCACATTACCCGTAACTCTCTCGCGGGAAACCTTCACTCTTGTGCCGACATTTAGAAACCAAACATGACAATTTAAAAAAGACGACTTTCGAGTAGTAAGACATGTATAAAAGCAACAGATACCATTAATAAGAAGAGGCTAGAAGCATCTTATATGGTGAGCTACCGAGGGACTAGGACAGGCAAACACAATACTAATGTGGAGGACTTAATTCTTCCTGCTACCGCGGATATGGCTGGAACAATGCTGGTGGAAAAAGCCCCAAAAAACTATACAGACAATGGCTTCATCAAACAACACTGTTTCACGACGCATCAGTGACACGGCAGGAGACGTTTCGAAACAATTACTGCTTGGCATCTAAGCCGGTGATTTATATGCGTTACGGCTGGAAGAGTCACCAGACCTGGCACAGCTTCCTGGTTCCTCCTTTAAAAAGTGCTGCTGCAGCATCATGTGGCACGTTATTTATTTTTTAGGCCTGAATGTCGCTAGTTCGGCATGACCGGAGTCACCGTTTTTAGGTCACGAACGTGAAGAAAAAAATATATCTGCCATCTGCTTTTCGTGAAAATGGTTTTAAAATATTTTTGGGTAAATAATATTTTATTATTTGAAAACGGGAGTTGTTCTCCATCAACTGTTATACATAAATAATGAAGCAGGTTAACAGGTTAAACATTTCACTTTTCATTCCAATGATTTTTTTCAAGATACAACATTGTCATCTTTGGCAATATAGATGGATTTTCAAGGAAGGTAAGTATATTATTTTGTATACATATTGCATATTTCCCTTCACCTAATGAACCACCACAATACCAGTCTGGTGTTCAGCTCTCTGGGCTGTATTGAACCACCACAATACCAGTCTGGTGTTCAGCTCTCTGGGCTGTATTGAACCACCACAATACCAGTCTGGTGTTCAGCTCTCTGGGCTGTATTGAACCACCACAATACCAGTCTGGTGTTCAGCTCTCTGGGCTGTATTGAACCACCACAATACCAGTCTGGTGTTCAGCTCTCTGGGCTGTATTGAACCACCACAATACCAGTCTGGTGTTCAGCTCTCTGGGCTGTATTGAACCACCACAATACCAGTCTGGTGTTCAGCTCTCTGGGCTGTATTGAACCACCACAATACCAGTCTGGTGTTCAGCTCTCTGGGCTGTATTGAACCACCACAATACCAGTCTGGTGTTCAGCTCTCTGGGCTGTATTGAACCACCACAATACCAGTCTGGTGTTCAGCTCTCTGGGCTGTATTGAACCACCACAATACCAGTCTGGTGTTCAGCTCTCTGGGCTGTATTGAACCACCACAATACCAGTCTGGTGTTCAGCTCTCTGGGCTGTATTGAACCACCACAATACCAGTCTGGTGTTCAGCTCTCTGGGCTGTATTGAACCACCACAATACCAGTCTGGTGTTCAGCTCTCTGGGCTGTATTGAACCACCACAATACCAGTCTGGTGTTCAGCTCTCTGGGCTGTATTGAACCACCACAATACCAGTCTGGTGTTCAGCTCTCTGGGCTGTATTGAACCACCACAATACCAGTCTGGTGTTCAGCTCTCTGGGCTGTATTGAACCACCACAATACCAGTCTGGTGTTCAGCTCACTGGGCTGTATTGAACCACCACAATACCAGTCTGGTGTTCAGCTCTCTGGGCTGTATTGAACCACCACAATACCAGTCTGGTGTTCAGCTCTCTGTGCTGTATTGAACCACCACAATACCAGTCTGGTGTTCAGCTCTCTGGGCTGTATTGAACCACCAAAATACCAGTCTGGTGTTCAGCTCTCTGGGCTGTATTGAACCACCACAATACCAGTCTGGTGTTCAGCTCTCTGGGCTGTATTATCCACTAATTAATTCAAAATAATAGCGAAGCGAATTTCGATGCAAGACGGTGTCTGTTGCCTATTATTTAGAATTTCTTTAATTTAGGTAACTGTCTCTTCTATGAATAATAATAATAATAATAATAACAGTAATTTAAATACGACTCCATACATTATTCCAGCAGTCTAACCTCAATTATGTAACTAACGTTCGGTAATGTTAACTATGATCTAAGGTTAGCTAGTTTTGTTTAAGATATTCGACATTTAACTTACTAAACCACACAGAGCACAGGCAGACGATAAATTGATAGCTAGATGACAAGGTATCTAGCTAAAGCGTCAATCCCCGTACACATCCACGTAACAGCGACTTCTAGCTAGCTAACGTTAGTTGACTTCAAAGTCTAGTTAGCACAAAATAAATAACAGCGAGGAAACGTGCCCTCGTGAATTAGCACGTTTTGCTAATATGCTTGATAATTAAAACGTTACTTGAGCTCAGATAGGTTGAATGTTTGAAGGGGTAGGGGACTATAAAACATTTGGGAACCACTGCCCTAGAGCACACAAACAACTATACACACCTTGGCCTAAACATCAGCACCACAGGTAACTTCCACAAAGCTGTGAACGATCTGAGAGACAAGGCCAGAAGGGCCTTCTACGCCATCAAAAGGAAAATTGAATTTGACATATTCGATCTGGCTAAAAAGACATGAATCAGTTATAGAACCCATTGCCCTTTATGGTTGTGAGGTCTGGGGTCCGCTCACCAACCAACAATTCACAAAATTGGACAAACACCAAATTGATACTCTGCATGCAGATTTCTGCAAAAATATCCTCCGTGTACAACGTAGAACACCAAATAATGCATGCAGAGCAGAATTAGGACGATTCCCACTAATAATCAAAATCCAGAAAAGCGTAATTAAACAAAAACAAATCACCTAAAAAAAGTGATTCTCAAGCCTTCCATAACAGAGCCATCACCTTCAGAGAGATGAACCTGGAGAAGAGTCCCCTCTGACAGCTGGTACGGGGACTCACAAACACAGACCCCTCAGAGCCATCACCTTCAGAGAGATGAACCTGGAGAAGAGTCCCCCCTGACAGCTGGTACGGGGACTCACAAACACAGACCCCACAGAACCATCACCTTCAGAGAGATGAACCTGGAGAAGAGTCCCCCCTGACAGCTGGTACGGGGACTCAAACACAGACCCCTCAGAGCCACAGGACAGCAACACAATTAGACCCAAGCAAATCATGAGAAAACAAAAAGATCATTACTTGACACATTGGAAAGAATTAACAAAAAAAAACAGAGCAAACTAGAATGCTTTTTGGCCCTAAACAGAGAGTACACAGTGTCAGAATACCTGACCACTGTGATTGACCCAAACTTAAGGAAAGCTTTGACTATGTACAGACTCAGTGAGCATAGCCTTGCTATTGAGAAAGGCCGCCGTAGGCAGACCTGGCTCTCAAGAGAAGACAGGCTATGTGCACACTGCCCACAAAATGAGGTGGAAACTGAGCTGCACTTCCTAACCTCCTGCCCAATGTATGACCATATTAGAGAGACATATTTCCCTCAGATTACACAGATCCACAAAGAACTAGAAAACAAATCCCATTTTGATAAAGTGGCATATCTATTAAAGGGCCAACCAGTGAAGAACAAACACCATCTTGATAAAGTCCCATATCTATTAAAGGGCCAACCAGTGAAGAACAAACACCATCTTGATAAAGTCTCATATCTATTAAAGGGCCAACCAGTGAAGAACAAACCCCGTCTTGATAAAGTCCTATATCTATTAAAGGGCCAACCAGTGAAGAACAAACACCATCTTGATAAAGTCCCATATCTATTAAAGGGCCAACCAGTGAAGAACAAACCCCATCTTGATAAAGTCCCATATCTATTAAAGGGCCAACCAGTGAAGAACAAACACCATCTTGATAAAGTCCCATATCTATTAAAAGGGCCAACCAGTGAAGAACAAACCCCATCTTGATAAAGTCCCATATCTATTGAAAGGGCCAACCAGTGAAGAACAAACCCCATCTTGATAAAGTCCCATATCTATTAAAGGGCCAACCAGTGAAGAACAAACCCCATCTTGATAAAGTCCCATATCTATTAAAGGGCCAACCAGTGAAGAACAAACACCATCTTGATAAAGTCCCATATCTATTAAAGGGCCAACCAGTGAAGAACAAACACCATCGGTAATCCAACCTGTATTGATCTGGTTTGTCCTCCCACACGATAAATCCTTCAGTACAAACTGCACTATGAAGTGGCCCTAACCAAACCACTAGACAACCCAGAGAGATAACGGTCCCTCAGCCTTCCTCCCTATGAGTATCACACCAACACCCCCTCCCATCTCACCTTCTCTCCAACGTTGATGCTTCCACAGCGGAGCGTGTTGATGTCCTCTCTACACTTGTCCATGAAGCCACAGATGAGTCTGTAGTCCGAGAAAATGATGGAGGTCATCTTGGTAATGTATTGGTGACAGTGGTACTCTGTGATGTTACCACGGTGATCCACCAGGCAGGACACCAGGTAACCCTTACCACGCTCCTCCTCCGAACACTCCTTAATCTGAGGGGGGGGGGGGGGGGGGGGGGAGAGGCAGAGGTGAAATACACACTCCTTAATCTGAGGGGGGGAGAGAGGCAGTGGTGAAATACACACTCCTTAATCTGAGGGGGGGGGGGGGGGGGGGGGGGAGAGGTGGAATACACACTCCTTAATCTGAGGGGGAGGAGAGGCAGAGGTGAAATACACACTCCTTAATCTGAGGGGGGGAGACGCAGAGGTGAAATACACACTCCTTAATCTGAGGGGGGGAGAGGCAGAGGTGAAATACACACTCCTTAATCTGAGGGGGGGAGAGAGGCAGTGGTGAAATACACACTCCTTAATCTGAGGGGGGGAGACGCAGAGGTGAAATACACACTCCTTAATCTGAGGGGGGGGAGAGAGGCAGAGGTGAAATACACACTCCTTAATCTGAGGGGGGGGAGAGAGGCAGAGGTGAAATACACACTCCTTAATCTGAGGGGGGGGGGGAGAGAGGCAGAGGTGAAATACACACTCCTTAATCTGAGGGGGGGGGGGGGGGGCAGAGGTGAAATACACACTCCTTAATCTGAGGGGGGGGGGGGGGGGGGGGGCAGAGGTGAAATACACACTCCTTAATCTGAGGGGGGGGAGACGCAGAGGTGAAATACACACTCCTTAATCTGAGGGGGAGGAGAGGCAGAGGTGAAATACACACTCCTTAATCTGAGGGGGGGAGACGCAGAGGTGAAATACACACTCCTTAATCTGAGGGGGGGAGACGCAGAGGTGAAATACACACTCCTTAATCTGAGGGGGGGGAGACGCAGAGGTGAAATACACACTCCTTAATCTGAGGGGGAGGAGAGGCAGAGGTGAAATACACACTCCTTAATCTGAGGGGGGGAGACGCAGAGGTGAAATACACACTCCTTAATCTGAGGGGGGGGGGGGGGAGGCAGAGGGGAAATACACACTCCTTAATCTGATGGGGGGAGACGCAGAGGTGAAATACACACTCCTTAATCTGAGGGGGGGAGACGCAGAGGTGAAATACACACTCCTTAATCTGAGGGGGGGAGACGCAGAGGTGAAATACACACTCCTTAATCTGAGGGGGGGAGACGCAGAGGTGAAATACACACTCCTTAATCTGAGGGGGGGAGAGAGGCAGAGGTGAAATACACACTCCTTAATCTGAGGGGGGGAGACGCAGAGGTGAAATACACACTCCTTAATCTGAGGGGGGGAGAGAGGCAGAGGTGAAATACACACTCCTTAATCTGAGGGGGGGGAGAGGCAGAGGTGAAATACACACTCCTTAATCTGAGGGGGGGGAGAGAGGCAGAGATGAAATACACACTCCTTAATCTGAGGGGGGGGGGGGGGGGCAGAGGTGAAATACACACTCCTTAATCTGAGGGGGGGGGGGGGCAGAGGTGAAATTCCCCCCCCCCTCAGATTAAGGAGTGTGTATTTCACCTCTGCCCCCCCCCCCCCTCAGATTAAGGAGTGTGTGAGGCAGAGGTGAAATACACACTCCTTAATCTGAGGGGGGGGGGGAGGCAGAGGTGAAATACACACTCCTTAATCTGAGGGGGGGGGGGGGGGAGGCAGAGGTGAAATACACACTCCTTAATCTGAGGGGGGGGAGACGCAGAGGTGAAATACACACTCCTTAATCTGAGGGGGGGAGACGCAGAGGTGAAATACACACTCCTTAATCTGAGGGGGGGAGACGCAGAGGTGAAATACACACTCAATCTGAGGGGGGGGGGAGAGGCAGAGGTGAAATACACACTCAATCTGAGGGGGGGGGAGAGGCAGAGGTGAAATACACACTCCTTAATCTGAGGGGGGGGGGTAGGATGGATTTTAGAGTTAAAACAGACTTTAATAGGGTTGAATAGTAGGATGGATTTTAGAGGAGTTAAAACAGACTTTAATAGGGTTGAATAGTAGGATGGATTTCAGAGTTAAAACAGACTTTAATAGGGTTGAATAGTAGGATGGATTTCAGAGTTAAAACAGACTTTAATAGGGTTGAATAGTAGGATGGATTTCAGAGTTAAAACAGACTAATAGGGTTGAATAGTAGGATGGATTTTAGAGGAGTTAAAACAGACTTTAATAGGGTTGAATAGTAGGATGGATTTTAGAGGAGTTAAAACAGACTTTAATAGGGTTGAATAGTAGGATGGATTTCAGAGGAGTTAAAACAGACTTTAATAGGGTTGAATAGTAGGATGGATTTCAGAGGAGTTAAAACAGACTTTAATAGGGTTGAATAGTAGGATGGATTTCAGAGTTAAAACAGACTTTAATAGGGTTGAATAGTAGGATGGATTTCAGAGGAGTTAAAACAGACTTTAATAGGGTTGAATAGTAGGATGGATTTTAGAGGAGTTAAAACAGACTTTAATAGGGTTGAATAGTAGGATGGATTTCAGAGTTAAAACAGACTTTAATAGGGTTGAATAGTAGGATGGATTTTAGAGTTAAAACAGACTTTAATAGGGTTGAATAGTAGGATGGATTTCAGAGTTAAAACAGACTTTAATAGGGTTGAATAGTAGGATGGATTTTAGAGGAGTTAAAACAGACTTTAATAGGGTTGAATAGTAGGATGGATTTCAGAGGAGTTAAAACAGACTTTAATAGGGTTGAATAGTAGGATGGATTTTAGAGGAGTTAAAACAGACTTTAATAGGGTTGAATAGTAGGATGGATTTCAGAGTTAAAACAGACTTTAATAGGGTTGAATAGTAGGATGGATTTCAGAGGAGTTAAAACAGACTTTAATAGGGTTGAATAGTAGGATGGATTTTAGAGGAGTTAAAACAGACTTTAATAGGGTTGAATAGTAGGATGGATTTCAGAGTTAAAACAGACTTTAATAGGGTTGAATAGTAGGATGGATTTCAGAGGAGTTAAAACAGACTTTAATAGGGTTGAATAGTCGGATGGATTTTAGAGGAGTTAAAACAGACTTTAATAGGGTTGAATAGTAGGATGGATTTTAGAGTTAAAACAGACTTTAATAGGGTTGAATAGTAGGATGGATTTTAGAGGAGTTAAAACAGACTTTAATAGGGTTGAATAGTAGGATGGATTTCAGAGGAGTTAAAACAGACTTTAATAGGGTTGAATAGTAGGATGGATTTTAGAGGAGTTAAAACAGACTTTAATAGGGTTGAATAGTAGGATGGATTTTAGAGGAGTTAAAACAGACTTTAATAGGGTTGAATAGTAGGATGGATTTTAGAGAGGTTAAAACAGACTTTAATAGGGTTGAATAGTCGGATGGATTTTAGAGGAGTTAAAACAGACTTTAATAGGGTTGAATAGTAGGATGGATTTTAGAGGAGTTAAAACAGACTTTAATAGGGTTGAATAGTAGGATGGATTTCAGAGTTAAAACAGACTTTAATAGGGTTGAATAGTAGGATAGATTTTAGAGTTTAAACAGACTTTAATAGGGTTGAATAGTAGGATGGATTTTAGAGTTAAAACAGACTTTAATAGGGTTGAATAGTAGGATGGATTTCAGAGTTAAAACAGACTTTAATAGGGTTGAATAGTAGGATGGATTTTAGAGGAGTTAAAACAGACTTTAATAGGGTTGAATAGTAGGATAGATTTCAGAGTTAAAACAGACTTTAATAGGGTTGAATAGTAGGATGGATTTCAGAGGAGTTAAAACAGACTTTAATAGGGTTGAATAGTAGGATGGATTTTAGAGGAGTTAAAACAGACTTTAATAGGGTTGAATAGTAGGATGGATTTCAGAGGAGTTAAAACAGACTTTAATAGGGTTGAATAGTAGGATGGATTTCAGAGGAGTTAAAACAGACTTTAATAGGGTTGAATAGTAGGATGGATTTCAGAGGAGTTAAAACAGACTTTAATAGGGTTGAATAGTAGGATGGATTTTAGAGTTAAAACAGACTTTAATAGGGTTGAATAGTAGGATGGATTTCAGAGTTAAAACAGACTTTAATAGGGTTGAATAGTAGGATGGATTTTAGAGGAGTTAAAACAGACTTTAATAGGGTTGAATAGTAGGATGGATTTTAGAGGAGTTAAAACAGACTTTAATAGGGTTGAATAGTAGGATGGATTTTAGAGGAGTTAAAACAGACTTTAATAGGGTTGAATAGTAGGATGGATTTTAGAGTTAAAACAGACTTTAATAGGGTTGAATAGTAGGATGGATTTCAGAGTTAAAACAGACTTTAATAGGGTTGAATAGTAGGATGGATTTCAGAGGAGTTAAAACAGACTTTAATAGGGTTGAATAGTCGGATGGATTTCAGAGGAGTTAAAACAGACTTTAATAGGGTTGAATAGTAGGATGGATTTTAGAGGAGTTAAAACAGACTTTAATAGGGTTGAATAGTCGGATGGATTTTAGAGGAGTTAAAACAGACTTTAATAGGGTTGAATAGTAGGATGGATTTCAGAGTTAAAACAGACTTTAATAGGGTTGAATAGTAGGATGGATTTTAGAGGAGTTAAAACAGACTTTAATAGGGTTGAATAGTAGGATGGATTTTAGAGAGGTTAAAACAGACTTTAATAGGGTTGAATAGTAGGATGGATTTCAGAGTTAAAACAGACTTTAATAGGGTTGAATAGTAGGATGGATTTCAGAGTTAAAACAGACTTTAATAGGGTTGAATAGTAGGATGGATTTTAGAGTTAAAACAGACTTTAATAGGGTTGAATAGTAGGATGGATTTTAGAGGAGTTAAAACAGACTTTAATAGGGTTGAATAGTAGGATGGATTTTAGAGGAGTTACAACAGACTTTAATAGGGTTGAATAGTAGGATGGATTTTAGAGAGGTTAAAACAGACTTTAATAGGGTTGAATAGTAGGATGGATTTCAGAGTTAAAACAGACTTTAATAGGGTTGAATAGTAGGATGGATTTTAGAGGAGTTAAAACAGACTTTAATAGGGTTGAATAGTAGGATGGATTTCAGAGTTAAAACAGACTTTAATAGGGTTGAATAGTAGGATAGATTTTAGAGGAGTAAAAACAGACTTTAATAGGGTTGAATAGTAGGATGGATTTTAGAGGAGTTAAAACAGACTTTAATAGGGTTGAATAGTAGGATGGATTTCAGAGGAGTTAAAACAGACTTTAATAGGGTTGAATAGTAGGATGGATTTCAGAGGAGTTAAAACAGACTTTAATAGGGTTGAATAGTAGGATAGATTTCAGAGTTAAAACAGACTTTAATAGGGTTGAATAGTAGGATGGATTTTAGAGTTAAAACAGACTTTAATAGGGTTGAATAGTAGGATGGATTTCAGAGGAGTTAAAACAGACTTTAATAGGGTTGAATAGTAGGATGGATTTCAGAGGAGTTAAAACAGACTTTAATAGGGTTGAATAGTAGGATGGATTTCAGAGGAGTTAAAACAGACTTTAATAGGGTTGAATAGTAGGATGGATTTCAGAGGAGTTAAAACAGACTTTAATAGGGTTGAATAGTAGGATGGATTTCAGAGGAGTTAAAACAGACTTTAATAGGGTTGAATAGTAGGATGGATTTCAGAGGAGTTAAAACAGACTTTAATAGGGTTGAATAGTAGGATGGATTTCAGAGTTAAAACAGACTTTAATAGGGTTGAATAGTAGGATGGATTTCAGAGGAGTTAAAACAGACTTTAATAGGGTTGAATAGTAGGATGGATTTCAGAGGAGTTACAACAGACTTTAATAGGGTTGAATAGTAGGATGGATTTTAGAGGAGTTAAAACAGACTTTAATAGGGTTGAATAGTAGGATAGATTTCAGAGTTAAAACAGACTTTAATAGGGTTGAATAGTAGGATGGATTTCAGAGGAGTTAAAACAGACTTTAATAGGGTTGAATAGTAGGATGGATTTTAGAGAGGTTAAAACAGGGAACACCCACTGTCTCCGTACTACGTCCCTGGGGACAAGGTAGTGCCCTACGTCCCTGGGGACAAGTCCCTGGGGACAAGGTAGTGCCCTACGTCCCTGGGGACAAGGTAGTGCCCTACGTCCCTGGGGACAAGGTAGTGCCCTACGTCCCTGGGGACGAGGTAGTGCCCTACGTCCCTGGGGACAAGGTAGTGCCCACAGTCCCTACGTCCCTGGGGACAAGGTAGTGCCCACAGTCCCTACGTCCCTGGGGAAAAGGTAGTGCCCTACGTCCCTGGGGACAAGGTAGTGCCCTACGTCCCTGGGGACACAGTAGTGTCCACAGTCCCTACGGCCCTGGGGACAAGGTAGTGCCCACAGTCCCTACGGCCCTGGGGACAAGGTAGTGCCCACAGTCCCTACGGCCCTGGGGACAAGGTAGTGTCCACAGTCCCTACGGCCCTGGGGACAAGGTAGTGCCCACAGTCCCTACGGCCCTGGGGACAAGGTAGTGCCCACAGTCCCTACGGCCCTGGGGACAGGTGGTGCCCTATAGGGGACAGGTGGTGCCCTATAGGGGACAATGTGCCATTTAGGACCCAGTCAATGTCACAGCAACAACAGACTGACATTATCTGGCTCATGGTACAGCTCTGCAGCCATAAAGACATGTTGCTGTGTGTGTGTGTGTCAGACTAACCTCAGTGATAGTACTCTTGCAGATGTCCATGGCCACAGACTCAAACTTGGGATCCATTGTCAGGTTCAGCTTGTAGTTCCATAGCAACTGGAGGAAAGAAGGAGAGAAACCATGAGACAGACACACAGAGAGAAACACACACAGAGAGACAGCGAGACAGACACACAGAGAGAGACACACAGAGAGAGAGACACATAGAGAGACACAGAGAGAGAGAGAGACAGAAGGGAGGGAGACACACAGGGGAGAGACACACAGACAGGGAGGGAGAGAGAGAGACAGAAGTAAGGGAGAGAGAAGAGAGAGAGAGAGACAGCGAGACAGCGAGAGAAGGGAGGGAGAGAGAGAGAGAGAGAGAGAGAGAGACAGAAGGGAGGGAGACACACAGGGGAGAGACACACAGACAGAGAGACAGAATGGAGGGAGAGAGAGAGACAGAAGTAAGGGAGAGAGAGGAGAGAGAGGAGAGAGAGACAGCGAGACAGAGAGAGAAGGGAGGGAGAGAGAAGAGAAAGAGAGAGAGAGAAGGGAGGGAGAGAGAAGAGAGAGAGAGAGAGAGAGAGAGAGAGAGGAGGGTATTGTCTTAATGAGGTTTGACTAGTAACAGGACAGCAGGGTAGCAGAGCCTGTAGACAGACATGATACCAGAACAGAGCCTGTAGACAGACATGATACCAGAACAGAGCCTGTAGACAGACATGATACCAGAACAGAGCCTGTAGACAGACATGATACCAGAACAGAGCCTGTAGACAGACATGATACCAGAACAGAGCCTGTAGACAGACATGATACCAGAACAGAGCCTGTAGACAGACATGATACCAGAACAGAGCCTGTAGACAGACATGATACCAGAACAGAGCCTGTAGACAGACATGATACCAGAACAGAGCCTGTAGACAGATATGATACCAGAACAGAGCCTGTAGACAGATATGATACCAGAACAGAGCCTGTAGACAGATATGATACCAGAACAGAGCCTGTAGACAGACATGATACCAGAACAGAGCCTGTAGACAGACATGATACCAGAACAGAGCCTGTAGACAGACATGATACCAGAACAGAGCCTGTAGACAGACATGATACCAGAACAGAGCCTGTAGACAGACATGATACCAGAACAGAGCCTGTAGACAGACATGATACCAGAACAGAGCCTGTAGACAGACATGATACCAGAACAGAGCCTGTAGACAGACATGATACCAGAACAGAGCCTGTAGACAGACATGATACCAGAACAGAGCCTGTAGACAGACATGATACCAGAACAGAGCCTGTAGACAGACATGATACCAGAACAGAGAGAGACAGATATGATACCAGAACAGAGCCTGTAGACAGACATGATACCAGAACAGAGCCTGTAGACAGATATGATACCAGAACAGAGCCTGTAGACAGATATGATACCAGAACAGAGCCTGTAGACAGATATGATACCAGAACAGAGAGAGACAGATATGATACCAGAACAGAGCCTGTAGACAGATATGATACCAGAACAGAGCCTGTAGACAGATATGATACCAGAACAGAGCCTGTAGACAGATATGATACCAGAACAGAGCCTGTAGACAGACATGATACCAGAACAGAGCCTGTAGACAGACATGATACCAGAACAGAGCCTGTAGACAGATATGATACCAGAACAGAGCCTGTAGACAGACATGATACCAGAACAGACCCTGTAGACAGATATGATACCAGAACAGAGCCTGTAGACAGATATGATACCAGGACAGAGCCTGTAGACAGATATGATACCAGAACAGACCCTGTTGGTAGGGGGAACAATTCCTGACTAGGTTCCATAACAGATCTCAGCTCTGCCAGTCTAACCTGGGTTGGAGGAGAGGAGAGGTTCCATAACAGATCTCAGCTCTGCCAGTCTAACCTGGGTTGGAGGAGAGGTTCCATGACAGATCTCAGCTCTGCCAGTCTAACCTGGGTTGGAGGAGAGGAGAGGTTCCATAACAGATCTCAGCTCTGCCAGTCTAACCTGGGTTGGAGGAGAGGTTCCATGACAGATCTCAGCTCTGCCAGTCTAACCTGGGTTGGAGGAGAGGAGAGGTTCCATAGCAGATCTCAGCTCTGCCAGTCTAACCTGGGTTGGAGGAGAGGTTCCATGACAGATCTCAGCTCTGCCAGTCTAACCTGGGTTGGAGGAGAGGTTCCATAACAGATCTCAGCTCTGCCAGTCTAACCTGGGTTGGAGGAGAGGTTCCATAACAGATCTCAGCTCTGCCAGTCTAACCTGGGTTGGAGGAGAGGAGAGGCTCCATAACAGATCTCAGCTCTGCCAGTCTAACCTGGGTTGGAGGAGAGGTTCCATAACAGACCTCAGCTCTGCTCATCCTGTACGTGTGACTTGGCAAAGCTGTGACAGACTTCAAAGCGTCGATGGGGAACACTGTGTCAAGATGAGGGGAGAGGGGGCGAGGAAGGAGAGGGGGCGAGGAAGGAGAGGGGGCGAGGAAGGAGAGGAGCACTTACATGGTTGCAGTCAACAGCAATCTCCGTTTCCTGGAAAGAGAGAAACACAGGTATTAGACTCCATGATCAAGACGCTTTTCACTCAGTCTTTACTGAAGATGAGAGCACACACACACACACACACACACACACACACACACACCACAACTTTACCCCCGACTGGTTTTTATTGAAGGCGTCCTAGTGTTATTGAGCTGGCAGTTATACATACATGAGAACCTCCATTAGTTAGGGCTTCAAAATATCAAAATATATTTTACATTCTTCAAAGTAGCCACCCTTTGCCTTGACGACAGATTTGCACACTGATAAAAAAATATATTTTGATTTGTTTAACACTTCTTTGGTTACTACATGATTCCATATGTGTTATTTCATAGTTTTGATGTCGTCACTATTATTCTATAATGTAGAAAATAGTAAAAATAAAGAAAAATCCTGGATTGAGTAGGTGTGTCCAACCAGTACTGTGTTCAACTGGTACTGTATATATCTCCAGCAGCTGAAGAGAAATGGATGATTGGCCAGGAAGGGATGATTCAATACGAATGATGCTTGGACAGGAAGGGATGATTCAATACGAATGATGCTTGGACAGGAAGGGATGATTCAATAAGAATGATGCTTGGCCAGGAAGGGATGATTCAATACGAATGATGCTTGGAGAGGAAGGGATGATTCAATAGGAATGATGCTTGACCATGAAGGGATGATTCAATACGAATGATGCTTGACCATGAAGGGATGATTCAATATGAATGATGCTTGGCCAGGAAGGGATGATTCAATAGGAATGATGCTTGGAGAGGAAGGGATGATTCAATAGGAATGATGCGTGGAGAGGAAGGGATGATTCAATAGGAATGATGCTTGGCGAGGAAGGGATGATTCAATAGGAATGATGCTTGGCGAGGAAGGGATGATTCAATAGGAATGATGCTTGGCCAGGAAGGGATGATTCAATAGGAATGATGCTTGGAGAGGAAGGGATGATTCAATAGGAATGATGCTTGGCCAGGAAGGGATGAGTCAATAGGAATGATGCTTGGAGAGGAAGGGATGATTCAATAGGAATGATGCGTGGAGAGGAAGGGATGATTCAATAGGAATGATGCGTGGAGAGGAAGGGATGATTCAATAGGAATGATGCGTGGAGAGGAAGGGATGATTCAATAGGAATGGATGATGCTTGGATATGAAGGGATGATTCAATAGGAATGGATGATGCTTGGAGAGGAAGGGATGATTCAATAGGAATGGATGATGCTTGGATAGGAAGGGATGATTCAATAGGAATGGATGATGCTTGGATAGGAAGGGATGATTCAATAGGAATGATGCGTGGAGAGGAAGGGATGATTCAATAGGAATGGATGATGCTTGGAGATGAAGGGATGATTCAATAGGAATGGATGATGCTTGGAGAGGAAGGGATGATTCAATAGGAATGGATGATGCTTGGATAGGAAGGGATGATTCAATAGGAATAGATGATGCTTGGAGAGGAAGGGATGATTCAATAGGAATGATGCGTGGAGAGGAAGGGATGATTCAATAGGAATGGATGATGCTTGGATATGAAGGGATGATTCAATAGGAATGGATGATGCTTGGAGAGGAAGGGATGATTCAATAGGAATGGATGATGCTTGGATAGGAAGGGATGATTCAATAGGAATGGATGATGCTTGGATAGGAAGGGATGATTCAATAGGAATGGATGATGCTTGGATAGGAAGGGATGATTCAATAGGAATGGATGATGCTTGGATAGGAAGGGATGATTCAATAGGAATGGATGATGCTTGGATAGGAAGGGATGATTCAATAGGAATGGATGATGCTTGGATATGAATGGATGATTCAACAGCAGTATGAGGCTGAAGAGAGGCCCTTTTAGCTGTGATAACAGCAGTATGGGGCTGAAGAGGCCCTTTGAGCTGTGATAACAGCAGTATGGGGCTGAAGAGAGGCCCTTTGAGCTGTGATAACAGCAGTATGGGGCTAAAGAGAGGCCCTTTGAGCTGTGATAACAGCAGTATGAGGCTGAAGAGAGGCCCTTTGAGCTGTGATAACAGCAGTATGGGGCTGAAGAGAGGTCCTTTGAGCTGTGATAACAGTAGTATGGGGCTAAAGAGAGGCCCTTTGAGCTGTGATAGCAGTAGTATGGGGCTGAAGAGAGGCCCTTTGAGCTGTGATAACAGCAGTATGGGGCTGAAGAGAGGCCCTTTGAGCTGTGATAACAGTAGTATGGGGCTAAAGAGAGGCCCTTTGAGCTGTGATAACAGCAGTATGGGGCTGAAGAGGCCCTTTGAGCTGTGATAACAGCAGTATGGGGCTGGAGACCCTTTGAGCTGTGATAACAGCAGTATGGGGCTGAAGAGAGGCCCTTTGAGCTGTGATAACAGCAGTATGGGGCTGAAGAGAGGCCCTTTGAGCTGTGATAACAGCAGTATGAGGCTGAAGAGAGGCCCTTTGAGCTGTGATAACAGCAGTATGGGGCTGTAGAGAGGCCCTTTGAGCTGTGATAACAGCAGTATGGGGCTGAAGAGGCCCTTTGAGCTGTGATAGCAGCAGTATGGGGCTGAAGAGAGGCCCTTTGAGCTGTGATAACAGCAGTATGGGGCTGAAGAGAGGCCCTTTGAGCTGTGATAACAGCAGTATGGGGCTGAAGAGGCCCTTTGAGCTGTGATAACAGCAGTATGGGGCTGAAGAGGCCCTTTGAGCTGTGATAGCAGCAGTATGGGGCTGAAGAGAGGCCCTTTGAGCTGTGATAACAGCAGTATGGGGCTGAAGAGGCCCTTTGAGCTGTGATAACAGCAGTATGGGGCTGAAGAGGCCCTTTGAGCTGTGATAACAGCAGTATGGGGCTGAAGAGAGGCCCTTTGAGCTGTGATAACAGCAGTATGGGGCTGAAGAGGCCCTTTTAGCTGTGATAACAGCAGTATGGGGCTGAAGAGGCCCTTTGAGCTGTGATAACAGCAGTATGGAGCTGGAGGCCCTTTGAGCTGTGATAACAGCAGTATGGGGCTGTAGAGAGGCCCTTTGAGCTGTGATAACAGCAGTATGGGGCTGAAGAGAGGCCCTTTGAGCTGTGATAACAGCAGTATGGGGCTGAAGAGAGGCCCTTTGAGCTGTGATAACAGCAGTATGGGGCTGAAGAGAGGCCCTTTGAGCTGTGATAACAGCAGTATGGGGCTGAAGAGAGGCCCTTTGAGCTGTGATAACAGCAGTATGGGGCTGAAGAGAGGCCCTTTGAGCTGTGATAACAGCAGTATGGGGCTAAAGAGAGGCCCTTTGAGCTGTGATAACAGCAGTATGGGGCTGAAGAGAGGCCCTTTGAGCTGTGATAACAGCAGTATGGGGCTGAAGAGAGGCCCTTTGAGCTGTGATAACAGCAGTATGGGGCTGTAGAGAGGCCCTTTGAGCTGTGATAACAGCAGTATGGGGCTGTAGAGAGGCCCTTTGAGCTGTGATAACAGCAGTATGGGGCTGAAGAGAGGCCCTTTGAGCTGTGATAACAGCAGTATGGGGCTGAAGAGAGGCCCTTTGAGCTGTGATAACAGTAGTATGGGGCTGTAGAGAGGCCCTTTGAGCTGTGATAACAGCAGTATGGGGCTGAAGAGAGGCCCTTTGAGCTGTGATAACAGCAGTATGGGGCTGTAGAGAGGCCCTTTGAGCTGTGATAACAGCAGTATGGGGCTAAAGAGAGGCCCTTTGAGCTGTGATAACAGCAGTATGGGGCTGAAGAGGCCCTTTGAGCTGTGATAACAGCAGTATGGGGCTGAAGAGAGGCCCTTTGAGCTGTGATAACAGCAGTATGTTACTACAACACCTTGCCTGCCAATGGAGAGGGGCCCTGCCTCAGCCCCCTGCCTCAGCCCCCTGCCTCAGCCCCCTGCCTCAGCCCCCTGCCTCAGCCCCCTGCCTCAGCCCCCTGCCTCAGCCCCCTGCCTCAGCCCCCTGCCTCTGCCCCCTACCTCTGCCCCCTACCTCAGCCCCCTACCCCAGCCCACTGCCCCAGCCCACTGCCCCAGCCCCCTACCTCAGCCCCCTGCCCCCTGCCCCTATTAAAAAAACAATCAATTATAATCACTAGTTAACTACACATGGTTGATGATATTACTAGTTTATCTAGCGTGTCCTGCGTTGCATATAATCGATGCGGTGCGCATTCGCGGAAAAAGGACTGTCATTGCCCCAACGTGTACCTAACTATAAACATCAATGCCTTTCTTAAAATCAATACACAAGTATATATTTTAAAACCTGCATATTTAGCTAAAAGAAATCCAGGTTAGCAGGCAATATTAACCAGGTGAAAGTGTCACTTCTCTTGCGTTCATTGCACGCAGAGTCAGGGTATATGCAACAGTTTGGGCCGCCTGGCTCATTGCGAACTAATTTGCCAGAATTGTACATAATTATAACATTGAAGGTTGTGCAATGTAACAGGAATATTTAGACTTATGGATGCCACCCGTTCGATAAAACACGGAACGGGTCCGTATTTCACTGAAAGAATAAACGTTTTGTTTTCGAGATGATAGTTCCCGAAATCGACCATATTAATGACCTAAGGCTCGTATTTCTGTGTGTTATTATATTATAATTAAGTCTATGATTTGATAGAGCAGTCTGACTGAGCGGTGGTAGGCACCAGCAGGCTCGTAAGCATTCATTCAAACAGCACTTTACTGCCTTTTGCCAGCAGCTCTTCGTTGTGCTTCAAGCATTGAGCTGTTTATGACTTCAAGCCTATCAACTCCCGAGATGAGGCTGGTGTAACCGATGTGAAATGGCTAGCTAGTTAGCGGGGTGCGTGCTAATAGCGTTTCAAACGTCACTCGCTCTGAGACTTGGAGTAGTTGTTCCCCTTGCTCTGCATGGGTAACGCTGCTTCGAGGGTGGCTGTTGTCGATGTGTTCCTGGTTCGAGCCCAGGTAGGAGCGAGGAGAGGGACGGAAGCTATACTGTTACACTGGCAATACTAAAGTGCCTATAAGAACATCCAATAGTCAAAGGTTAATGAAATACAAAAGGTATAGAGAGAAATAGTCCTATAATTCCTATAATAACTACAACCTAAAACTTCTTACCTGGGAATATTGAAGACTCATGTTAAAAGGAACCATCAGCTTTCATATGTTCTCATGTTCTGAGTAAGGAACTTAAACGTTAGCTTTCTCACATGGCACATATTGCACTTTTACTTTCTTCTCCAACACTTTGTTTTTGCATTATTTAAACCAAATGTAACATGTTTCATTGTTTATTTGAGGCTACATTGATTTTATTGATGATTATATTAAGTTAAAATAAGTGTTCATTCAGTATTGTTGTAATTGTCATTATTAAAAATAAATAAAAATAAATGAAAAAATATATATAAAAAAAAAAAAAAAAAAAATTGGGCGATTAAATCGGTATCGGCTTTTTTGGCCCTCCAATAATAGGTATCGGTATCGGCGTTGAAAAATCATAATCGGTCGACCTCTAGTAGAGATGATATTCTGAGGTGAGAAGAGAGTGATATTCTGAGGTGAGAAGAGAGTGATATTCTGAGGTGAGGAGAGAGTGATATTCTGAGGTGAGAAGAGAGTGATATTCTGAGGTGAGAAGGAGTGATATTCTGAGGTGAGAAGAGAGTGATATTCTGAGGTGAGAAGAGAGTGATATTCTGAGGTGAGAAGAGAGTGATATTCTGAGGTGAGAAGGAGTGATATTCTGAGGTGAGAAGGAGTGATATTCTGAGGTGAGAAGGAGTGATATTCTGAGGTGAGAAGAGGGTGATATTCTGAGTGACCGAGCACCACTATGTATCCTCAGATGACCCCTTTCCTCTTCTCTCCTAGATGCTCCAGATGTCCCTACGCTGCTCAGTCACTTCTTTAGAAAACCCAGACATACAACAATCACCCCTCTCCTCTCTCTGTCCTCCCCCTCTCCTCTCTCTGTCCTCCCCCTCGCCTCTCCTCTCTCTGTCCCCACGCTGCTCAGTCACTTCTTTAGAAAACCCAGCCATACAACAATCACCCCTCTCCTCTCTCTGTCCCCACGCTGCTCAGTCACTTCTTTAGAAAACCCAGACATACAACAATCACCCCTCTCCTCTCTCTGTCCTCCCCCTCTCTCTGTCCTCCCCCTCTCCTCTCTCTGTCCCCACGCTGCTCAGTCACTTCTTTAGAAAACCCAGACATACAACAATCACCCCTCTCCTCTCTCTGTCCTCCCCCTCCCCTCTCTCTGTCCTCCCCCTCTCCTCTCCTCTCTCTGTCCCCACGCTGCTCAGTCACTTCTTTAGAAAACCCAGACATACAACAATCACCCCTCTCCTCTCTCTGTCCTCCCCCTCTCCTCTCTCTGTCCTCCCCCCTCTCCTCTCTCTGTCCTCACCCCTCTCCTCTCTCTGTCCTCACCCCTCTCCTCTCTCTGTCCTCACCCCTCTCCTCTCTCTGTCCTCACCCCTCTCCTCTCTCTGTCCTCCCCCCTCTCCTCTCTCTGTCCTCCCCCTCTCCTCTCTCTGTCCTCCCCCTCTCCTCTCTCTGTCCTCACCCCTCTCCTCTCCTCACCCCTCTCCTCTCTCTGTCCTCACCCCTCTCCTCTCTCTGTCCTCACCCCTCTCCTCTCTCTGTCCTCACCCCTCTCCTCTCTCTGTCCTCACCCCTCTCCTCTCTCTGTCCTCACCCCTCTCCTCTCTCTGTCCTCCCCCTCTCCTCTCTCTGTCCTCCCCCTCTCCTCTCTCTGTCCTCACCCCTCTCCTCTCTCTGTCCTCACCCCTCTCCTCTCTCTGTCCTCACCCCTCTCCTCTCTCTGTCCTCACCCCTCTCCTCTCTCTGTCCTCCCCCTCTCCTCTCTCTGTCCTCACCCCTCTCCTCTCTCTGTCCTCCCCCTCTCCTCTCTCTGTCCTCCCCCTCTCCTCTCTCCCCCCTCTCCTCTCTCCCCCCTCTCCTCTCTCTGTCCTCCCCCCTCTCCTCTCTCTGTCCTCCCCCTCTCCTCTCTCTGTCCTCCCCCTCTCCTCTCTCTGTCCTCACCCCTCTCCTCTCTCTGTCCTCACCCCTCTCCTCTCTCTGTCCTCACCCCTCTCCTCTCTCTGTCCTCACCCCTCTCCTCTCTCTGTCCTCACCCCTCTCCTCTCTCTGTCCTCACCCCTCTCCTCTCTCTGTCCTCACCCCTCTCCTCTCTCTGTCCTCACCCCTCTCCTCTCTCTGTCCTCACCCCTCTCCTCTCTCTGTCCTCACCCCTCTCCTCTCTCTGTCCTCCCCCTCTCCTCTCTCTGTCCTCCCCCTCTCCTCTCTCTGTCCTCACCCCTCTCCTCTCTCTGTCCTCACCCCTCTCCTCTCTCTGTCCTCCCCCTCTCCTCTCTCTGTCCTCCCCCTCTCCTCTCTCTGTCCTCACCCCTCTCCTCTCTCTGTCCTCCCCCCTCTCCTCTCTCTGTCCTCCCCCTCTCCTCTCTCTGTCCTCCCCCTCTCCTCTCTCTGTCCTCCCCCTCTCCTCTCTCTGTCCTCCCCCTCTCCTCTCTCTGTCCTCCCCCTCTCCTCTCTCTGTCCTCCCCCTCTCCTCTCTCTGTCCTCCCCCTCTCCTCTCTCTGTCCTCCCCCTCTCCTCTCTCTGTCCTCCCCCTCTCTCTGTCCTCACCCCTCTCCTCTCTCTGTCCTCCCCCTCTCCTCACCCCTCTCCTCTCTCTGTCCTCCCCCTCTCCTAATTGAAAGGCTGTAATGTGTGTCATCACTACCTTACAACAGCCCAGGGGAGCCAGTTCATGACATGAGTCACCAGCAGTCCTGTCTCTCTCTGACTCAGAAACAGACAGGAAATCAAGATGGCCGATTTGAGCTAGTCAATGCCATGGAACCTGCTCAGAACCAATCCTAAGACTAACATGGTACAAACCCAGGACGAAAAAAGGAGGAAAGAAGGCTGGATAAGTGAATCCCAAATGGCACCCTATTCCCTATATAGTGCACTACTTTAGACCAGAGCCCTATGGAACCCTATTCCCTACATAGTGCACTACTTTAGACCAGAGCCCTATAGAACCCTATTCCCTATATAGTGCACTACTTTAGACCAGAGCCCTATGGCACCCTATTCCCTATATAGTGCACTACTTTAGACCAGAGCCCTATTCCCTATATAGTGCACTACTTTAGACCAGAGCCCTATGGCACCCTATTCCCTATATAGTGCACTACGTAGGTAATACTATGGTGCCAGTTTCCTACAGCCTACTATAGGAAACACCACTATACAGTTGAAGTGGGAAGTTTACATACACCTAGGTGGGAGTCATTAAAACGCGTTTTTCCAACCACTCCACACATTTCTTGTTAACAAACTATAGTTTTGGCAAGTCGGTTAGGACACCTACTTTGTGCATGACACAATAAATTCTTACAACAATTGTTTACAGATTATTTCACTGTATCACAATTCCAGTGGGTCAGAAGTTTACACACACTAAGTTGACTGTGCCTTTAAACTGCTTGGAAAATTCCAGAAAATGATGTCATGGCTTTAGAAGCTTCTGATAGGCTAATTTACATAATTTGAGTCAATTGGAGGTGTACCTGTGGATGTATTTCAAGGCCTACCTTCAAACTCAGTGCCTCTTTGCTTGACATCATGGGAAAATCAAAAGAAATCAGCCAAGACCTCAGAAAAAAAATTGTAGACCTCCACAAGTCTGGTTCATCCTTGGGAGCAATTTCCAAACAACTGAAGGTACCACGTTCATCTGTACAAACAATAGTACGCAAGTATAAACACCATGGGACCAAGCAGCTGTCATACCACTCAGGAAGGAGATGCGTTCTGTCTCCTAGAGATGAACGTACTTTGGTGCGAAAAGTGCAAATCAATCCCAGAACAACAGCAAAGGACCTTGTGATGACGCTGGAGGAAACAGGTACAAAAGTATCTATATCCACAGTAAAACGAGTCCTATACCGACATAACCTGAAAGGCACCTCAGCAAGGAAGAAGCCACTGCTCCAAAACCGCCATAAAAAAGCCAGACTACGGTTTGCAACTGCACATGGGGACAAAGATCGTACTTTTTGGAGAAATGTCCTCTGGTCTGATGAAACACAAATAGAACTGTTTGGCCATAATGACCATCGTTATGTTTGGAGGAAAAAGGGGGAGGCTTCCAAGCCGAAGAACACCATCCCAACCATGAAGCACGGGGGTGGCAGCATCATGTTGTGGGGGTGCTTTGCTGTAGGAGGGACTGGTGCACTTCACAAAATAGATGGCATCATGAGGCAGGAGAATTATGTGGATATATTGAAGCAACATCTCAAGACATCAGTCAGGAAGTTAAAGCTTGGTCACAAATGGGTCTTCCAAATGGACAATGACCCCAAGCATACTTCCAAAGTTGTGGCAAAATGGCTTAAGGACAACAAAGTCAAGGTATTGGAGTGGCCATCACAAAGCCCTGACCTCAATCCTATAGAAAATTTGTGGGCAGAACTGAAAAAGCTTGTGCGAGCAAGGAGGCCTACAAACCTGACTCAGTTACACCAGCTCTGTCAGGAGGAATGGGGCAAAATTCACCCAACTTATTGTGGGAAGCATGTGGAAGGCTACCCGAAACGTTTGACCCAAGTTAAACAATTTAAAGGCAATGCTACCAAATTCTAATTGAGTGTATGTAAACTTCTGACCCACTGGGAATGTGATGAAAGAAATAAAAGCTGAAATAAATCATTCTCTCTACTATTATTCTGACATTTCACATTCTTAAAATAAAGTGGTGATCCTAACTGACCTAAAACAGGGAATTTTAACTAGGATTAAATATCCGGAACTGTGAAAAACTGAGGTTAAATGTATTTGGCCAAGGTGTATAAATTAATTTGCATTCTTCTCATTACTCTGTAGGCTACTATATATATATATATATATATATATATATATATATATATATATAGTCAGTATCAGAAGAGTGCCATCTTCCTGCATCTCACATCTGCCTGTAGTTACTGAACTCTGCCTGCTGGACCCACGAGGTAAACTGTCATTTCCCAGGATGCAGTGTCAGGCACTCCACCCCTCCAGTCACCTGTCTGCCACCTGACTGTCACCTGTCCATAACCTGACTGTCACCTGTCCATAACCTGTAATACATTACATAGATGGAAGGGACTTTATCACCCACTGGAGACTTGAAGACAGAACCTCACCCAGAGAGCTGTACATGTCAGTGTGTTAAACACAGAACCTCACCCAGAGAGCTGTACATGTCAGTGTGTTAAACACAGAACCTCACCCAGAGAGCTGTGTGTGTCAGTGTGTTAAACACAGAACCTCACCCAGAGAGCTGTGTGTGTCAGTGTGTTAAACACAGAACCTCACCCAGAGAGCTGTACATGTCAGTGTGTTAAACACAGAACCTCACCCAGAGAGCTGTGTGTGTCAGTGTGTTAAACACAGAACCTCACCCAGAGAGCTGTACATGTCAGTGTGTTAAACACAGAACCTCACCCAGAGAGCTGTACATGTCAGTGTGTTAAACACAGAACCTCACCCAGAGAGCTGTACATGTCAGTGTGTTAAACACAGAACCTCACCCAGAGAGCTGTACATGTCAGTGTGTTAAACACAGAACCTCACCCAGAGAGCTGTACATGTCAGTGTGTTAAACACAGAACCTCACCCAGAGAGCTGTGTGTGTCAGTGTGTTAAACACAGAACCTCACCCAGAGAGCTGTGTGTGTCAGTGTGTTAAACACAGAACCTCACCCAGAGAGCTGTACATGTCAGTGTGTTAAACACAGAACCTCACCCAGAGAGCTGTACATGTCAGTGTGTTAAACACAGAACCTCACCCAGAGAGCTGTACATGTCAGTGTGTTAAACAAATCCTTTGAGCAAAACCATATAAATGCCATTGTATTTATGGTAAGACAGCTGAAGTTGTACTCTACATAACTGAGGTGTTAGGTAAAGTGTAGACATACCGTCTTTATAAAGCACATCAGTATGATATTTACAGCACAACATGTTTTGTTACAGCTGAGCTGACTGGAGACCCGTCCGGCATCCGTAGTGATGGTTTCCACGGTAACGTGTTTTGTTACAGCTGAGCTGACTGGAGACCCGTCCGGCATCCGTAGTGATGGTTTCCACGGTAACATGTTTTTACAACTAAGTTGCAAGCTACTGTCCTAAGGCATTGTGAAATGAGTGTCTTATGAAACACATTCCAGACACTGGCTCTTACTATGTTCACATAAGTGATTTGAAAAGAGAAATGAGAAATATCAGCTAAATCGCTGGGTGATAGGATAGCGGTTATGTTAGCTGTCTGCTGTCAGCTCGGCTCAACAAGGTTAGCACAGGATTCAGTTAGCTCTCTGGGTGATAGGATAGCGGTTATGTTAGCTGTCTGCTGTCAGCTCGGCTCAACAAGGTTAGCACAGGATTCAGTTAGCTCTCTGGGTGATAGGATAGCGGTTATGTTAGCTGTCTGCTGTCAGCTCGGCTCAACAAGGTTAGCACAGGATTCAGTTAGCTCTCTGGGTGATAGGATAGCGACTATGTTAGCTCTCTGGGTGATAGGATAGCGGCTATGTTAGCTCTCTGGGTGATAGGATAGCGGCTATGTTAGCTCTCTGGGTGATAGGATAGCGGCTATGTTAGCTCTCTGGGTGATAGGATAGCGGTTATGTTAGCTCTCTGGGTGATAGGATAGCGGTTATGTTAGCTGTCTGGGTGATAGGATAGCGGTTATGTTAGCTGTCTGGGTGATAGGATAGCGGTTATGTTAGCTGTCTGGGTGATAGGATAGCGGTTATGTTATCTGTCTGCTGTCAGCTCGGCTCAACAAGGTCAGCGCAGGATTCAGACTACAACTGAATTATCTGACCATCTAGACGGGAGGAGTCCTCAACTTCAAAACGTTATTCTCTCTATAGCCAAGCTATCTTAGTTTACCTCTCTGTACTCACTACTGGCCTTGTGTTATTGAATGACAATGACACACCCGAGAAACAACCAGATCAAAGCCCCCCCCCCCCAACGCAGATCTAATTAGTCGTCAGTCACGGCCCTGCGTGGATTAATGACCAAGACAAAATACGAGGCCAAAATCAGGAAGTGCACTTCTCTTTTAGCAATTTACACAGAACATTTGACAAAAAACACATTTAGTTGAATAACGGTGTAGATGCAGAATTTGTTGACAGAATGATGGCAACAACAACAAACCGTCATTCTGTTACCGAACTGCATCTCCGCTGTTCTTCAAGCAGGTTAAATATGTTGTGTGGAAATTATAGTCCTTGTGCATAGAGTTACGGTGTTAAAACTTTGAAATCAATGGATTTTGTTATAAAAAATCTTGAGTCTGAGAGTCATTCCATAACAGTGGAATCGGCCGTATGCTTTCTAAAACGGTCGTACGTCATTCATTACCGTATTAGTCTGCTTACTGCAATGTATGTGTTTTGTCGTCATTAGACACTAGTTTCAGTAATGAAATTACATTAATTGACTATGTACTATAAATAAAACTCCATTCCGTGGACTGTTTCCTTCTGGAACGTTCTTTGATGATATACAGTGGAGATCAGAGGACACATCAGGCTTCTATAGCGGTGATGCATAGAAATTGTTCAATTATTTGCCGCTGAAAAACGGAGCTCTTCACTTTGCATTGGGGGAAAACAGTGTATTTGTGCTTCATGTAGACTAATTAGCTTTGCTGTCACTGGAGAATCTGGAGCCATGTTTACTAGGAGAACAAGAAGACCATCACCAACGATGTGGAATGAACACACGCATGCTCTCCAGATGTGCCTACCTGACTGCTGTCGCATTGACATCCGACAGGCAATACAAACACGCACGCACACGCACACACGCACGCACACACACACACACACACACACACACACACACACGACTGCAGGCAGGCACACTCGCGAACAAAACACGTCGCCACCACCCAAATCCCGTTTTACCTCCTTTCTGTCCTGTAAACACTCCAGGACAGCTAGATTGTTGCTCCATGTGTGTTTGGGACAAAGCCGGGTCAAGTCGTCCCTGCAGGACTGCTCTTCGGCCAGCTTCCACCCGGTAGCCCTCCGAGGCTGCGTCATGGCCGCGACAGCAGGAGCAACTGGGACGTTATTGACTGGACCGGGAGCTCCAATAATATTAACGGGAGCCGGAGGGTTTACTGGCTGATTACCCAGTCCGTTTCCATTGCCGCTAGGTACTTTCAATCCTTGAAGGGTACACCGACAGAATGACACTGACATCAACAGTAAGAGTAGGTGAACACGTCCGCTCGCCGCCATCTTCGGGGAAATGGTAGCAGAGTATAGCGGCAGCGGAACGTCTGCGTGTTGCGCTCAACGTTGGCTGGCCCATAGATATACGCTAACGGTATCTAGATCCGTAATATTCCCTAACAAAAATATTTTGACGACAAAATAAGACAACATAAAATGCAGGAATGTCTATTTACTATATGGAAGTGTTATGGTTTAGGATACAGCAATATTTATTTGTGACATTAGCACAAGCCCTGTTATATCTGTCTGCGCCGATCTATTATAGTGGATTGTGCTCTCTATCTGTAATCTACCCCCTCCCATCTCTAGAATGTACCTAGATATACACTGAGCGGACAGAATATTAGGAACACCTCTTTTCATGATATAGTAGACCGGCCAGGTGAAAGCTATGATCCCTTATTGATGTCACCTGTTAAATCCACTTCAATCAGTGTAGATGAAGTGAAGGAGACCGGTTAAATAACGATTTTTAAGCCTTGAGACAATTGAAACATGTATTGTGTATGTGTGTCATTCAGAGGGTGAATGGGACCAGACAAAAGATTTAAGTGCCTTTGAACGGGGTATTGTAGTTGGTGCCAGGAGCACCGGTTTGAATGTGTCAAGAACTGCAATGCTGCTGGGTTTTTCACACTCAACAGTTTCCCGTGTGTATCCAGAATGGTCCAACTCCCAACGGACATCCAGCCAACTTGACACAACTGTGGGGAAGCATTGGAGTCAACATGGGCCAGCATCCCTGTGGAATGCTTTTGACACAACTGTGGGAAGCATTGGAGTCAACATGGGCCAGCATCCCTGTGGAACGCTCTTGACACAACTGTGGGAAGCATTGGAGTCAACATGGGTCAGCATCCCTGTGGAACACTCTTGACACAACTGTGGGAAGCATTGGAGTCAACATGGACCAGCATCCCTGTGGAACGCTCTTGACACAACTGTGGGAAGCATTGGAGTCAACATGGGCCAGCATCCCTGTGGAACGCTCTTGACACAACTGTGGGAAGCATTGGAGTCAACATGGGCCAGCATCCCTGTGGAACGCTCTTGACACAACTGTGGGAAGCATTGGAGTCAACATGGGCCAGCATCCCTGTGGAGTCAACATGGGCCAGCATCCCTGTGGAACGCTCTTGACACAACTGTGGGAAGCATTGGAGTCAACATGGGCCAGCATCCCTGTGGAACGCTTTCAACACCTTGTAGTCCATGCCCCGGTTAATGGAAGCTGTTCTGACAGCTAAGGGGGGGGGTGGGGGGGGGTCTGCAACTCAATAGTAGGAAGGTGTTCCTAATGTTTTGGACACTGTGTAACCATCGTCTTGCTCTATCAACTTGGACAGATGAACATCTTATGAATAGACACATGGATCTGAAGGCTATGCTGGATTTAATAATGAAGGGTATTTTGTCACCATATTCAGTGTCTCGACCCTATTCTTCTGAAGTTATTTGCAAATAAATTCTCCTTATGAATATATCAAATAGTGTGCTATTGAAACTAACACTATCAATTTGCATACAAATGAACAAAAATCTCTCTCTTTGAAGTCCAACCATGAAATAACATTGACATATGATAAAGTGAATGAATTCAGGTAGTCTAGACTAGTAGCCTTGTGTACCTCTGTATGAACACTGTGCTCCAGGGTGAACTGAGGAGACAGGAGAGAACACTGTGCTCCAGGGTGAACTGAGGAGACAGGAGAGGACACTGTGCTCCAGGGTGAACTGAGGAGACAGGAGAGAACACTGTGCTCCAGGGTGAACTGAGGAGACAGGAGAGAACACTGTGCTCCAGGGTGAACTGAGGAGACAGGACAGAACACTGTGCTCCAGGGGTGAACTGAGGAGACAGGAGAGAACACTGTGCTCCAGGGTGAACTGAGGAGACAGGAGAGAACACTGTGCTCCAGGGTGAACTGAGGAGACAGGAGAGAACACTGTGCTCCAGAGTGAACTGAGGAGACAGGAGAGAACACTGTGCTCCAGGGGGAACTGAGGAGAGGAGAGAACACTGTGCTCCAGGGTGAACTGAGGAGACAGGAGAGGACACTGTGCTCCAGGGTGAACTGAGGAGACAGGAGAGAACACTGTGCTCCAGGGGGAACTGAGGAGACAGGAGAGAACACTGTGCTCCAGGGTGAACTGAGGAGACAAGAGAGAACACTGTGCTCCAGGGGGAACTGAGGAGACAGGAGAGAACACTGTGCTCCAGGGTGAACTGAGGAGAGGAGAGAACACTGTGCTCCAGGGTGAACTGAGGAGACAGGAGAGAACACTGTGCTCCAGGGTGAACTGAGGAGACAGGAGAGAACACTGTGCTCCAGGGTGAACTGAGGAGACAAGAGAGAACACTGTGCTCCAGGGGGAACTGAGGAGACAGGAGAGAACACTGTGCTCCAGGGTGAACTGAGGAGAGGAGAGAACACTGTGCTCCAGGGTGAACTGAGGAGACAGGAGAGAACACTGTGCTCCAGGGTGAACTGAGGAGAGGAGAGAACACTGTGCTCCAGGGTGAACTGAGGAGAGGAGAGAACACTGTGCTCCAGGGTGAACTGAGGAGACAGGAGAGAACACTGTGCTTCAGGGTGAACTGAGGAGACAGGAGAGAACACTGTGCTCCAGGGTGAACTGAGGAGACAGGAGAGAACACTGTGCTCCATTGTGAACTGAGGAGACAGGAGAGAACACTGTGCTCCAGGGGTGAACTGAGGAGACAAGAGAGAACACTGTGCTCCAGGGGGAACTGAGGAGACAGGAGAGAACACTGTGCTCCAGGGGGAACTGAGGAGACAGGGGAGAACACTGTGCTCCAGGGTGAACTGAGGAGACAGGAGAGAACACTTTGTTCCAGGGTGAACTGAGGAGACAGGAGAGAACACTGTGCTCCAGGGTGAACTGAGGAGACAGGAGAGAACACTGTGCTCCAGGTTGAACTGAGGAGACAGGAGAGAACACTGTGCTCCAGGGTGAACTGAGGAGACAGGAGAGAACACTGTGCTCCAGGGTAAACTGAGGAGACAGGAGAGAACACTGTGCTCCAGGGGGAACTGAGGAGACAGGAGAGAACACTGTGCTCCAGGGGGAACTGAGGAGACAGGAGAGAACACTGTGCTCCAGGGTGAACTGAGGAGACAGGAGAGAACACTGTCCTCCAGGGTGAATTGGGGAGACAGGAGAGAACACTGTGCTCCAGGGTGAACTGAGGAGACAGGAGAGAACACTGTGCTCCAGGGTGAACTGAGGAGACAGGAGAGAACACTGTGCTCCAGGGTGAACTGAGGAGACAGGAGAGAACACTGTCCTCCAGGGTGAATTGGGGAGACAGGAGAGAACACTGTGCTCCAGGGTGAACTGAGGAGACAGGAGAGAACACTGTGCTCCAGGGTGAACTGAGGAGACAGGAGAGAACACTGTGCTCCAGGGGGAACTGAGGAGACAGGAGAGAACACTGTGCTCCAGGGTGAACTGAGGAGACAGGAGAGAACACTGTGCTCCAGGGTGAACTGAGGAGACAGGAGAGAACACTGTGCTCCAGGGTGAACTGAGGAGACAGGAGAGAACACTGTGCTCCAGGGTGAACTGAGGAGACAGGAGAGAACACTGTGCTCCAGGGTGAACTGAGGAGACAGGAGAGAACACTGTGCTCCAGGGGTGAACTGAGGAGACAGGAGAGAACACTGTGTTCCAGGGTGAACTGAGGAGACAGGAGAGAACACTGTGCTCCAGGGTGAACTGAGGAGACAGGAGAGAACATCGTCTGACCTTTGAGGAGACGGGAGACAGGATTTCTCTGCTTCAACCACTTTAATGTTTCTGCCTGTCTGGACCCAGGAACTACTGTATGACTGAGTCTGGGTCCGCATCCAAAATGACACCCTATTCTCTATATAGTGCACTACTTTTTGACCAGAGTCCTATGAACAGGTAGTCAGACACAGAGCAGAGATAGGAACTCCCAGCTCTAAACCTCAGCTCTAAACTCTAGCTCTAAACTCTAGCTCTAAACTCCAGCTCTAAACCTCAGCTCTAAACCCCAGCTCTAAACCTCAGCTCTAAACTCTAGCTCTAAACTCCAGCTCTAAACCTCAGCTCTAAACTCTAGCTCTAAACCTCAGCTCTAAACTCTAGCTCTAAACCTCAGCTCTAAACCCCAGCTCTAAACCTCAGCTCTAAACCTCAGCTCTAAACTCCAGCTCTAAACCTCAGCTCTAAACTCTAGCTCTAAACCCCAGCTCTAAACCTCAGCTCTAAACCCCAGCTCTAAACCTCAGCTCTAAACTCTAGCTCTAAACCTCAGCTCTAAACCCCAGCTTTAAACCTCAGCTCTAAACTCCAGCTCTAAACCCCAGCTCTAAACCTCAGCTCTAAACTCTAGCTCTAAACCTCAGCTCTAAACTCTAGCTCTAAACCTCAGCTCTAAACCCCAGCTCTAAACCTCATCACCTCATCTGAGGCAGGAGAGTTTCCAATAACAGGTAGCTCTTTATGAGATTAGCAGCATTCACAGGAGGAGACACACCTGCAGGTAGACTGGTCTGGGGACAAGATACCTTACACACAGGCATGCAGAGGCTTAGACTAGGACTTTACATGTGGCGTTGAATGTACACTGTGAATATTATTAAGTAACTGGTTCCACAGCCTTTTTGATGTGTTTAATGTAACTGGTCTCATACGTTCATTAAACTAGAAATTATTATTTGGGCATTTTAACACAATAAAAAGGTTTTGGAACTTTACTGAACAAAAATATAAACGCAACAATTTAAAAGATTTTGCTCAATTGAAATAAATACATTTGGCTCTAATCTATGGATTTCACATGACTGGGCAGGGGTGCAGCCATGTATGGGCCTGGGAGGCCATAGGCCCACTCACTAGGAAGCCAGGCCCACTCACTAGGAAGCCAGGCCCACTCACTAGGAAGCCAGGCCCACTCACTAGGGAGCCAGGCCCACTCACTAGGAAGCCAGGCTCACTCACTAGGAAGCCAGGCCCACTCACTAGGAAGCCAGGCCCACTCACTAGGGAGCCAGGCCCACTCACTAGGAAGCCAGGCCCACTCACTAGGAAGCCAGGCCCACTCACTAGGAAGCCAGGCCCACTCACTAGGAAGCCAGGCTCACTCACTAGGAAGCCAGGCCCACTCACTAGGAAGCCAGGCCCACTCACTAGGGAGCCAGGCCCACTCACTAGGAAGCCAGGCCCACTCACTAGGAAGCCAGGCCCACTCACTAGGAAGCCAGGCCCACTCACTAGGAAGCCAGGCCCACTCACTAGGGAGCCATGCCCACTCACTAGGGAGCCAGGCCCACTCACTAGGGAGCCAGGCCCACTCACTAGGAAGCCAGGCCCACTCACTAGGAAGCCAGTCCCACTCACTAGGAAGCCAGGCCCACTCACTAGGAAGCCAGGCTCACTCACTAGGGAGCCAGGCCCACTCACTAGGAAGCCAGGCTCACTCACTAGGAAGCCAGGCCCACTCACTAGGGAGCCAGGCCCACTCACTAGGAAGCCAGGCCCACTCACTAGGAAGCCAGTCCCACTCACTAGGAAGCCAGGCCCACTCACTAGGAAGCCAGGCTCACTCACTAGGGAGCCAGGCCCACTCACTAGGAAGCCAGGCTCACTCACTAGGAAGCCAGGCCCACTCACTAGGGAGCCAGGCCCACTCACTAGGAAGCCAGGCCCACTCACTAGGGAGCCAGGCCCACTCACTAGGAAGCCAGGCCCACTCACTAGGAAGCCAGTCCCACTCACTAGGAAGCCAGGCCCACTCACTAGGAAGCCAGGCCCACTCACTAGGAAGCCAGGCCCACTCACTAGGAAGCCAGGCCCACTCACTAGGAAGCCAGGCCCACTCACTAGGAAGCCAGGCCCACTCACTAGGAAGCCAGGCCCACTCACTAGGAAGCCAGGCCCACTCACTAGGAAGCCAGGCCCACTCACTAGGAAGCCAGGCCCACTCACTAGGAAGCCAGGCCCACTCACTAGGAAGCCAGGCCCACTCACTAGGAAGCCAGGCCCAGCCAATCAGAATGTTTTTTTCCCCCACAGATAGGAATCCTCCTCAGCTCCTGATCACGCTGTTTAATCAGCATCTTGATATGCCACACCTGTCAAGTGGATGGAATATCTTGACAAAGAATAAAATGCTCACTAAACAGGGATATAAACACATTTGTGTACAACATTTGAAAGAAATAAGCTTTTTGTAAGTATGAAAGATTTCTGGGATCGATTTATTTCAGGTCATGAAACATTGTTCAGTGTAGTTACTCACACCACGCTCCTGGGATTTGAACTCACAGCCTTTTGGTTCACGGTATTCTTACTCTTCCAGCTGAGTCAGAGACAGAAATTAAAACGCTGAAAAACAGCACACCTGAGTTGCAAAATGCTGTGTTTAAATTGTTCAACATGGTACTAACTTCTGTCTGCTTTCCTGATGTCTGGAACCAGGGGGGCTCATCTCCCCTGTCCATAAAAGTGGAGACAAATCACCCCAATAATTACAGGGGAATTTGGGAAAGGTTTTCTGTAGCATTTTGAATTCAAGATTCCAAATCTTTCTTCAAGATTTTTTTAAAATAATTAAGTAAATGTCAAATGTACATCGTACCAGCTCCTTGCTGGCCTCCAAAGAAAATCAAGCCTTATGCCGGTAATAAAAACCTATTCTCAGCTTGAGCTTCCTTATCAAGTTCTCTACATGCACAGTGAAGCTCAGCTTATCATCCACCCACACACCCAAATATTCCTACACTTTAACTTGCTCTACAGTATGTTCAGTCAACGTAGCAATGACATGATGAGTAACATGCCTGGCATTTGAAAAGACCATGCATTTTGTTTTACCCGAATTTAGAACCAGCTTTAAATCACACAGATTCTGTTGTATGATGTTAAACGCTTTTTGGGCATTTTCAAAAGCTAAAGATAAACTACTACCACTTGAATAAATAACAGTATCCTCTGCATTAAAATGAACATCCACTGTTTCAATAAGATCCCCAATGTTGTTGATATACATAATGAACAACAGTGGGCTCAAAATAGAACCTTGTGGAACACCTGAGCACACTTCTATGGACTCAGATTTACAACCATCCGCCATTACACATTGTGTACGATTTGATAGGTTATTTATAAACCATTCTAGAGCATGACCAGTAATTCCACAATATTTTAACCTTTGCACTAACACAGTATGGTCCACTGTGTCAAATGCCTTCGACAAATCAATAAAGACAGACACACAATGTAACACCTTGTCAAGAGCACAGTGGATGTCATTTAAAACATTCAATGTTGCTGAAACAGTGCTGTGGCCAGACCTAAAACCTGATTGCATTCCATTTAAGATGTTGTTTTCTTGGAAGTAGGCCTTTAGCTGCCTTCTAACTAAGGACTAAGGACAATTTTGATATAAAATATCTGTGATCAAAACAATCCTGAAGTGTTGATTAGTCCTAAGCACAGTTGCTTCCTGTTTGAGTTTCGGCCTATCGGAAGGGAGGAGCAAAATAGAGTTGTGGTCAGATTTGCCAAAAGGAGGGCGGGGGAGGGCCTTGTAAGCGTTCCAGAAGTTTGATTAACAGTGATCGAGTGTTTTAGCTGTGCAAGTACTACAGTCAATATGTTGATAGAACTTCAGCAGCCTAGTCCCATATTTGCTTTGTTAAAATCCCCAGCTACAATAAATGCAGCCTCAGGATATGTGGTTTCCAGTTTATATAGAGTCAAATTAAGTTATTTTAGGGCCTCTGGAATCAGTTGAATTGCTTTGGTGAGAGCGAACAAAGGATCTGCTTCGGTGTCGTATTCCTGGTGGTAATGCTGGTAGTTCTGGTGAGTTACCGCCGCTCTGATATCCAATAGTTCTTCCCGGTTGTATGTAATGACACAAAGCATTTCCTGAGCTAATAATGTAAAAAAGAATACATAAAAAAACAAAATACTGCAAAGTTTCCTAAGAGCTAGTGGCGAGGCCACCATCTCCGTCGGCGCCATCTCTACTGATTGTGCCAACCACCTCCATACTTCTGTAAGTTAGTATGACGTTCAGACGAGGCCCTTGACACTTGTGGGGGTCATAGAGCAAAACTAGAATACCCCCTTTCCACAGTGGGGACACATTAGTTTGTAAACCAAACGGTTTGGACGCCACAAACAGAAGTTGGCACAAATCAACGGTACCGACTTCAGACGAGTCCCCTGAAACTGGTGGGGGTTGTAAAGACAAACAGAGACCACCAGCATATTTGTCATAGTCTCCACTTTCCACAGAGTTGTCATAAGTTTGTAGGCCGTTCGGACGCTACTGACATTTTCGTCAGAAGACCGATTTCCGGGATATTTCCTGGTCTGACAAACACTGCTTTAGCTCTGTCACCTTTCATCGCAGATGAAAACCATCAGATACTCTGTCCTCCGTGGAATATAGCCTAGCCAGGTGGCTGGGAAACTCGAGGAACTCCGATCAAGAGAGAATACTGTTACGGGGTTCCCCAGTGGCGCAGTGGTCTAAGGCACTGCATTGCAGTGCTAGCTGTGCCACTAGAGATTCTGGTTAAATACATGTGTTATTAGTGATAACTAGAGACTCTGGTTAATTACATGTGTTATTAGTGATAACTAGAGACTCTGGTTAATTACATGTGTTATTAGTGATAACTAGAGACTCTGGTTAATTACATGTGTTATTAGTGATAACTAGAGACTCTGGTTAATTACATGTGTTATTAGGGATAACTTGAAACAGTGTTGATACAGCATGTTAATTGTCACTGATCTAACTGCTGTGTCGCCCCCTGCAGGTTATGGAGTTCGCTGTCACTGATCTAACTGCTGTGTCGCCCCCTGCAGGTTATGGAGTTCGCTGTCACTGATCTAACTGCTGTGTCGCCCCCTGCAGGTTATGGAGTTCGCTGTCACTGATCTAACTGCTGTGTCGCCCCCTGCAGGTTATGGAGTTCGCTGTCACTGATCTAACTGCTGTGTCGCCCCCTGCAGGTTATGGAGTTCGCTGTCACTGATCTAACTGCTGTGTCGCCCCCTGCAGGTTATGGAGTTCTCTGTCACTGATCTAACTGCTGTGTCGCCCCCTGCAGGTTATGGAGTTCTCTGTCACTGATCTAACTGCTGTGTCGCCCCCTGCAGGTTATGGAGTTCTCTGTCACTGATCTAACTGCTGTGTCGCCCCCTGCAGGTTATGGAGTTCTCTGTCACTGATCTAACTGCTGTGTCGCCCCCTGCAGGTTATGGAGTTCTGCTGTCACTGATCTAACTGCTGTGTCGCCCCCTGCAGGTTATGGAGTTCGCTGTCACTGATCTAACTGCTGTGTCGCCCCCTGCAGGTTATGGAGTTTGCTGTCACTGATCTAACTGCTGTGTCGCCCCCTGCAGGTTATGGAGTTTGCTGGCATCCATGAGACCACATCAAACAGCGTCATGAAGTGTGACACTGACATCCGTAAAGACCTGTACGCCAACAATGTCCTGTCTGGTGGTACCACCATGTTCCCTGGTATCGGTGACCACATACGGAGGACCTGTACGCCAACAATGTCCTGTCTGGTGGTACCACCATGTTCCCTGGTCTAGGTGACCACATACGGAGGACCTGTACGCCAACATTGTCCTATCTGGTGGTACCACCATGTACCGTGGTATCGGTGACCACAGGCAGAAAGAGTTCACAGCACCATGAAGATCAAGGTAAATGGCTGAGAACAGGCCTACAACACACACGTTACTGTCATCATAATACTTTAAATCACCTGTAGGATTATAGCCACTGTGTGGTCACCGATACCAGGGAACATGGTGGTTTAGCTCATAGATTCATTCATTCATTGGTAATGATATTCTGGAATTGGAGCCTTGACCACTTGCGATTTCTCTCTCGGATCCTTGGAGGGCTTTCTTATAACAAAAATACAAAATTCACAACAGCTGCATGAAAAAAGCCAACTGTAAAGGGACATTGACCAAAACGCATTTCCAGATATATGTAACCCCATACGTTAAAGTTGAAGGGTTTACCTCTCATCTCCAGCAGTGAGTCTTCAGGCCAAATCAAACCAAACGTGAATGACTGTCACGTTCCTGACCTGTTTTCTCTTGTTTTTGTATGTGTTTAGTTGGTCAGGGCGTGAGTTGGGGTGGGTATTCTATGTTTTGTGTTTGTATGTTTAGGTCAGGTGTAATTAGCCTTATATGGTTCTCAATCAGGGACAGGTGTTTGACGTTTCCTCTGATTGAGAACCATATAAAGGTAGGCTGTTAACACTGTTTGTTGGTGGGTGATTGTCTTCCGTGTCTGTGTATGTTGCACCATACGGGACTGTTTCGGTTTGTTTGTTCGTTTGATGTAGTCTGTTCCTGTTCGTGAGTTCTTCGTGTATTTATGTAAGTTCCATGTTCAGGTCTGTCTACGTCGTTTTGTTATTTTGTAGTTTGTTGAAGTGTTTTCGGTTTTTCGTCTTTAATAAACTTCGTTATGTTAAACTATCACGCTGCGCTTTGGTCCAATCCCTACTCCTCCTCTTCGTCCGAAGAGGAGGAGGACACCCGTTACAATGACCGTGTACACACTGGAATTACAATGCACGGTAGTGAATGACAGACAACAGACGGGCCGCGAGCGTCACGGCAGTCAACAGCTTTAAATTAGAAAGCAAGTCTATATTTCTGGCATCTACGCAAAGCAGTGCTGGTAAAAGGAGCGGATAAATTGCCCGGAAAATAGACTGTTTGTGCTTTGTTAGGTTTGGAATTGTGACATGTATAGTTAAAAAGTGTCTATTTAGTGTTGCTGAGATTAACTGTCAGTGACAACAATACATATTTGAAAACAATGACATTAATTCTACCTTTGTTGATTTCGGGCTCAGGCATAAAGCCTAGACAGGCGGCTGGGAAACTCGAGGATCTCCGATCAAGAGAGACTACTGTTACGGGACTCCCGAGTGGCGCAGTGGTCTAAGGCACTGATGTCCTTGTCCCATCGCGGCAGGAATGTCCTTGTCCCATCGCGCACTAGTGTCTCCTGTGGCGGGCCGGGTACAGTGCACGCTGACACGGTCGCCAGGTGCACGGTGTTTCCTCCGTCACATTGGTGCGGCTGGCTTCCGGGTTAAGTGGGCATTGTGTCAAGAAGCAGTGCAGCCTCTCCTGAGTCCGTATGGGAGTTGCAGCAATGAGACAAGACTGTAACTACCAATTGGATTCCACGAAATTGAGGAGAAAAATAATACTGTTATGTTGAAAGAACGAGACCAGCTAAATTCTTTATTAACTGCTGGGGTGTTTATTAGCTACAACTCTCCTCACATTCATAACAGGAAGCAGATACGGTGGCTCCCATAGGACAGATAATGTGAGTCAAAGGGAAACACACAACACTAATACACAGGGACGACATAGTGAACATAACTGTTTATTATTGATTCTCATGACGATACAATGTTGATTTACTTTGTTTGTAAACGATGTAATTGTAAACAAACAACCTCAAAACATGGTTAAAACTAACGTTGATATCATGGATGGTCAGTCCTTACATCCATAGCTCTGTCTATGCATTTGAGTGGTTACATTTCTCCAGCCCCATCCCCTGTTTACCAAAACAGTGGCAGGGTGGCTACTTGTTTTTTAAACTACAGATTTAACGCACATTGTTAAAAAACGTTTCAAATTAAATCACGCTGATTGGATTTTAATTGTTCTTATAATCTGTGCTGTTTTGCACCACGGAAATATTGCATTGAGAGCCAAAACAAATCATATCGATATCTAGAAGACTGGATGATCAAGTCAAAGAAAACATATCCTACAATCTGCAAGGCACCCAGACGTTGTCAAATGTGAGTTATCAGTGAAACAAACCTTTAGGAATGTTATTTATCAGATCATTACATTATCCACCTTAGTGTGAATCTGTGAGCTTTGTCCTCTCCCATTCCTGGTCATTATAATATAAACTGTAATGTACAGTAGGTGTTATCAGATCATTACATTATCCACCTTAGTGTGTAACTGTGAGCTTTGTCCTCTCCCATTCCTGGTCATTATAATAGACATGGTAATGTACAGTAGGTGTTATCAGATCATTACATTATCCACCTTAGTGTGCATCTGTGAGCTTTGTCCTCTCCCATTCCTGGTCATTATAATAGACATGGTAATGTACAGTAGGTGTTATCAGATCATTACATTTTCCACCTTAGTGTGCATCTGTGAGCTTTGTCCTCTCCCATTCCTGGTCATTATAATAGACATGGTAATGTACAGTAGGTGTTATCAGATTATTACATTATCAACCTTAGTGTGCATCTGTGAGCTTTGTCCTCTCCCATTTCTGGTCATTATAATAGACATGATAATGTACAGTAGGTGTTATCAGGCCTTTGTGATAAGGTCAAGCATTTGATTAATTAAAAGGTACAATGTTCTCATTTGATATGCTTTCTTTATTGATTAACATAATGATCAGTGTTACACAGGAATCATTTTAATTGTATTACTTTACTCAGGTTTTTCAAAATAATATCTGACTAACACAATGTAATATAAAACCTTACAACCCCTTGGTATATTCAGAAGAATTAAACCTGCTGCTAAAATATAATTTCTATAATTCAATTGTTAATTGATTGAAAAAAACATTAAAGAAAACTTTCTAAATGATCTCTGACAGTGACTTTATGACATAAAAGATAACATTGAGTGTCAGAAAAATATTTTAAAATTAAACAGATAAATTGCCATGCAAAAGCTAATATCTGGCACAATTTTGGGCTGATTCTGCCTCTCCAACTCAGGTTTTTAATTGCCATACCAGAGGAAGAGGGGCGTACCACTGTTGCCAGCATTCAGATTTTTATCGATGAGGGTCAAGCCGACCTGGTCATAAGGGCCAGGTGCATCAGGGTTGGATGTAACGGTCAAGGCCTTGATAGGGGGAGATCCAACTTTTTTTTTGATCCAGACCATCACTGGCTGACCGCTTGTTCCATCATTGAGGTTAACATCCACCACGGTGAAACCACGCTTCTGTAGGATGGAATCATCAGCAGGGTTGATGGATACAGTCATCTCGGTGAGCCCACCGTCCATTTTGGTGGATTGACGGTACCAGAGGAAGATGGGTTTTCCTCCAGAACCTCTATTGAGATCTTCATCCATCCGGATGTAGCCATTGTTGAAAAGGTTGATGTCTTCTTGTTGACCTGAGATGGTGGCAGCAACGTCACAGATGTAGGTCTTACTCTTTCTCTTCACCCAGAGGGTGATGAAAGCACCTTGGTTACCGCGGTTCAGATTGCATGGTAGGATTTCCCAGCCGAGCTTGAATTGAGCGGCCTCTTCTTTCTCATTAGTGGTGAGGAAGAGACCTTCAATGGGAATGTCGTAGTCAGGGCTTGCACCACTAGAGTACCACAGCTGGATGACGTCTCCTTGTGCTCCATAGTTGAGGTTTTCTGGGAGCTCAATGAACCCTGCTTCTCGCAGGTCATCTTTCATTTCATCAGTGAATGAAAACTGGACTCTGGTGATGGGTTTACCATTGTCCTTTCTGTACCACATATAAACTGTGGTGGATAAATTGCCTTTGTTGAGGTTGACATCCATCTTGTGAAAGCCTTGGCCACAAAGCTCTTGCTCCCTTCCAGGGGTAGTGGAGATTGCAATTTTTGTGATGTATTTAGAAGCCATTTTGTGTCGTTGGAGACTAGTGTCTGTAAAGTGAGAATACATAGTGACATTGGTCAACACATCATATGAAGCAAGACATGACACACGAAATACACCAAAGACCAGGACATTTGACAAGTAAAAAATATGAAGGAATTAGCGACCAGCTTTACTAAGTATTTTCTCCGGGTGTCCTAAAGGGGAAGCATGGCTTGTGAAAATGATGACCTCAAGGATGCACTAAAACACCCTGAACAGATACTAAAACACCCTGAACAGATACTAAAACACCCTGATACTAAAACACCCTGAACAGATACTAAAACACCCTGAACAGATACTAAAACACCCTGATACTAAAACACCCTGAACAGATACTAAAACACCCTGATACTAACACACCCTGAAAAGATACTAAAACACCCTGATACTAAAACACCCTGAACAGATACTAAAACACCCTGATACTAAAACACCCTGAACAGATACTAAAACACCCTGAACAGATACTAAAACACCCTGAACAGATACTAAAACACCCTGAACAGATACTAAAACACCCTGATACTAAAACACCCTGAACAGATACTAAAACACCCTGATACTAAAACACCCTGAACAGATACTAAAACACCCTGAACAGATACTAAAACACCCTGAACAGATACTAAAACACCCTGAACAGATACTAAAACACCCTGAACAGATACTAAAACACCCTGAACAGATACTAAAACACCCTGAACAGATACTAAAACACCCTGATACTAAAACACCCTGAACAGATACTAAAACACCCTGATACTAAAACACCCAGATACTAAAACACCCTGAACAGATACTAAAACACCCTGAACAGATACTAAAACACCCTGAACAGATACTAAAACACCCTGAACAGATACTAAAACACCCTGAACAGATACTAAAACACCCTGAACAGATACTAAAACACCCTGATACTAAAACACCCTGAACAGATACTAAAACACCCTGAACAGATACTAAAACACCCTGAACAGATACTAAAACACCCTAAACAGATACTAAAACACACATTTGATCTTGTCTGAGTCAAATGATTCATTATAAACATATATAACTGAATTGGTTAACTGAAAAAACAACACTAAAAGACATAATCACACATCAGGAGTGGTAACACTGCCCCCTGGAGGACTTCATTAGTCATGTAATTGTTTTCCTCTTACATTAATTATGATCCAAATTGAAGACTCTGATTCTTTGATCATCTGAATCAGCTGTTATGGTGTTAGTGGAACAAGTGAAACCCATGTATCCCACCACCACCCTGTATAGTAACACAGACATACTCATATACACATCAGAACCCTTCATTGGAAGTCATTTCTTTACCTGCGATGTTGTGTTCTTCCTCTGTTTTGGAGTGTCTTCTCTGGGAGAATGTGTCTTCTCTGGTAGAATGTGTCTTCTCTGGTAGAATGTGTCTTCTCTGGGAGAATGTGTCTTCTCTGGGAGAATGTGTCTTCTCTGGGAGAATGTGTCACATTGAAGAGCTGAGTGTCTCTTTTATACATTTTACCCAGTTAAGTTGGCAAATGATTCACCTATCAGAGTTCTACAGAACAGATATTCCTAGGAACCTTATCTTTCCTCCTCCTCAGATTACACCCCTCCTCTAGTCATATCTCAACCTGTCTATCCATTACCCAGTTCATGTCTCCTTTTGACCCTGACCTTAAAGTTGGAATCCATAGAGGTGAAACTGCCACGTCAGTTTGCGATATTACAACAAAGACGTTAATTCAAACAACAGAAGAAAAAAAATGATGATCGGACGTCGTTCCACCTGAACAATAGAACAGCAGAGTACTACGATGTTGTATCTGTTATTTATATATACATATTGTTTAGAGGGTAGATCATATTTAATATTGCAGATAGATAGTGAAAAAAAAAAAATAATAATAATATTGATCGTTTGACTGACTTTTTAAATCACCCAGCAGTGCTATCAGCAGCGATAGCTCTGCAAATAGCACTCCTCAGCAATTCCTGAACCTGTGACCAAAAACCAGCTACATATGTGCAGATCCAAAATAAGTGATCTAATGACTCTACCTCCTCACAGCAAAATCTGCAGAGCTGGGAAGATTGTATCCCCCATATATACAACATTCTATTGGTTGAGAGAATGTTGTATAATAATTAAACACTCTAAGTTTTGAATCCGGGGTCATTTTACGTATTAGTTCATAAATCATAAAGGAATTGATACATTGGAAATCTCTTCCCAACAATTTTGCAACCTGGTCAATTTTTTTTTATTACAATTTTCTTTAACCAATTTTGTTTCTTAACCCTTAGCCAAAAATGTTTGGGGCCCCGTGGAAATCACATTTACATAATAAAATAATCCCCATAAAATCTGTCTGTTTAGGCCAGAGATATCAGGTGCATTGGATGCGTCTCAATCCACCACCAATGTCGCTATTCCACATCTTTAGAGAAAAGTGTTTGTCAGGAAACATCCTGAAAATCTGTCTTAATATGACCTAAAAACTAATATGACCTACAAACTAATACTTCCTACAAACTAATACTTCCTACAAACTAATACTTCCTACAAACTAATATGACCTACAAAACTAATATGACCTACAAACTAATACGACCTACAAACTAATATGACCAACAAACTAATACGACCTACAAACTAATATGACCTACAAACTAATATGACCTACAAACTAATACTTCCTACAAACTAATATGACCTACAAACTAATACTTCCTACAAACTAATATGACCTACAAACTAATATGACCTACAAACTAATATGACCTACAAACTAATATGACCTACAAACTAATACGACCTACAAACTAATATGACCTACAAACTAATATGACCTACAAACTAATACTTCCTACAAACTAATATGACCTACAAACTAATATGACCTACAAACTAATATGACCTACAAACTAATATGACCTACAAACTAATACTTCCTACAAACTAATATGACCTACAAACTAATATGACCTACAAACTAATATGACCTACAAACTAATACTTCCTACAAACTAATATGACCTACAAACTAATATGACCTACAAACTAATACTTCCTACAAACTAATATGACCAACAAACTAATATGACCTACAAACTAATACTTCCTACAAACTAATATGACCAACAAACTAATACGACCTACAAACTAATATGACCTACAAAACTAATATGACCAACAAACTAATACGACCTACAAACTAATATGACCTACAAACTAATATGACCTACAAACTAATACTTCCTACAAACTAATATGACCTACAAACTAATACTTCCTACAAACTAATATGACCTACAAACTAATACTTCCTACAAACTAATACGACCTACAAACTAATATGACCTACAAACTAATACGACCTACAAACTAATATGACCAACAAACTAATACGACCTACAAACTAATATGACCTACAAACTAATATGACCTACAAACTAATACTTCCTACAAACTAATATGACCTACAAACTAATACTTCCTACAAACTAATATGACCTACAAACTAATATGACCTACAAACTAATATGACCTACAAACTAATATGACCTACAAACTAATACGACCTACAAACTAATATGAACTACAAACTAATATGACCTACAAACTAAAACTTCCTACAAACTAATATGACCTACAAACTAATATGACCTACAAACTAATATGACCTACAAACTAATATGACCTACAAACTAATACTTCCTACAAACTAATATGACCTACAAACTAATATGACCTACAAACTAATATGACCTACAAACTAATACTTCCTACAAACTAATATGACCTACAAACTAATATGACCTACAAACTAATACTTCCTACAAACTAATATGACCAACAAACTAATATGACCTACAAACTAATACTTCCTACAAACTAATATGACCAACAAACTAATACGACCTACAAACTAATATGACCTACAAAACTAATATGACCTACAAACTAATACGACCTACAAACTAATATGACCAACAAACTAATACGACCTACAAACTAATATGACCTACAAACTAATATGACCTACAAACTAATACTTCCTACAAACTAATATGACCTACAAAACTAATACTTCCTACAAACTAATATGACCTACAAACTAATATGACCTACAAACTAATACGACCTACAAACTAATATGACCTACAAACTAATACGACCTACAAACTAATATGACCAACAAACTAATACGACCTACAAACTAATATGACCTACAAACTAATATGACCTACAAACTAATACTTCCTACAAACTAATATGACCTACAAACTAATACTTCCTACAAACTAATATGACCTACAAACTAATATGACCTACAAACTAATATGACCTACAAACTAATATGACCTACAAACTAATACGACCTACAAACTAATATGACCTACAAACTAATATGACCTACAAACTAATACTTCCTACAAACTAATATGACCTACAAACTAATATGACCTACAAACTAATATGACCTACAAACTAATACTGTCTACAAACTAATACTTCCTACAAACTAATATGACCTACAAACTAATATGACCTACAAACTAATATGACCTACAAACTAATACTTCCTACAAACTAATATGACCTACAAACTAATATGACCTACAAACTAATACTTCCTACAAACTAATATGACCAACAAACTAATATGACCTACAAACTAATACTTCCTACAAACTAATATGACCAACAAACTAATACGGCCTACAAACTAATATGACCTACAAAACTAATATGACCTACAAACTAATACGACCTACAAACTAATATGACCAACAAACTAATACGACCTACAAACTAATATGACCTACAAACTAATATGACCTACAAACTAATACTTCCTACAAACTAATATGACCTACAAACTAATACTTCCTACAAACTAATATGACCTACAAACTAATATGACCTACAAACTAATATGACCTACAAACTAATATGACCTACAAACTAATACGACCTACAAACTAATATGACCTACAAACTAATATGACCTACAAACTAATACTTCCTACAAACTAATATGACCTACAAACTAATATGACCTACAAACTAATATGACCTACAAACTAATATGACCTACAAACTAATACTTCCTACAAACTAATATGACCTACAAACTAATATGACCTACAAACTAATATGACCTACAAAACTAATACTTCCTACAAACTAATATGACCTACAAACTAATATGACCTACAAACTAATACTTCCTACAAACTAATATGACCAACAAACTAATATGACCTACAAACTAATACTTCCTACAAACTAATATGACCAACAAACTAATACGACCTACAAACTAATATGACCTACAAACTAATATGACCTACAAACTAATATGACCTACAAACTAATATGACCAACAAACTAATACGACCTACAAACTAATATGACCTACAAACTAATATGACCTACAAACTAATACGACCTACAAACTAATATGACCTACAAACTAATATGACCTACAAACTAATACTTCCTACAAACTAATATGACCTACAAACTAATACTTCCTACAAACTAATATGACCAACAAACTAATACGACCTACAAACTAATATGACCTACAAACTAATATGACCTACAAACTAATACGACCTACAAACTAATATGACCTACAAACTAATATGACCTACAAACTAATACTGTCTACAAACTAATACTGTCTACAAACTAATACTTCCTACAAACTAATATGACCTACAAACTAATATGACCTACAAACTAATACGACCTACAAACTAATATGACCAACAAACTAATACGACCTACAAACTAATATGACCTACAAACTAATATGACCTACAAACTAATACTTCCTACAAACTAATATGACCTACAAACTAATACTTCCTACAAACTAATATGACCTACAAACTAATATGACCTACAAACTAATATGACCTACAAACTAATATGACCTACAAACTAATACGACCTACAAACTAATATGACCTACAAACTAATATGACCTACAAACTAATACTTCCTACAAACTAATATGACCTACAAACTAATACTGTCTACAAACTAATATGACCTACAAACTAATATGACCTACAAACTAATATGACCAACAAACTAATACTTCCTACAAACTAATACGACCTACAAACTAATATGACCTACAAACTAATATGACCTACAAACTAATATAACCTACAAACTAATATGACCTACAAACTAATATGACCTACAAACTAATACTTCCTACAAACTAATATGACCAACAAACTAATATGACCTACAAACTAATATGACCTACAAACTAATATGACCTACAAACTAATACTTCCTACAAACTAATATGACCTACAAACTAATATGACCAACAAACTAATATGACCTACAAACTAATATGACCTACAAACTAATACGACCTACAAACTAATATGACCTACAAACTAATACGACCTACAAACTAATACTTCCTACAAACTAATATGACCTACAAACTAATATGACCTACAAACTAATATGACATACAAACTAATATGACCTACAAACTAATACTTCCTACAAACTAATATGACCAACAAACTAATATGACCAACAAACTAATATGACCTACAAACTAATACTTCCTACAAACTAATATGACCTACAAACTAATATGACCTACAAACTAATACTTCCTACAAACTAATATGACCAACAAACTAAATGACCTACAAACTAATACTTCCTACAAACTAATATGACCTACAAACTAATACGACCTACAAAACTAATATGACCTACAAAACTAATATGACCAACAAACTAATACGACCTACAAACTAATATGACCTACAAACTAATATGACCTACAAAACTAATACTTCCTACAAACTAATATGACCTACAAACTAATACTTCCTACAAACTAATATGACCTACAAACTAATACTTCCTACAAAACTAATACGACCTACAAACTAATATGACCTACAAACTAATACGACCTACAAACTAATATGACCAACAAACTAATACGGCCTACAAACTAATATGACCTACAAACTAATATGACCTACAAACTAATATTACCTACAAACTAATATGACCTACAAACTAATACTTCCTAAAACTAATATGACCTACAAACTAATATGACCTACAAACTAATATGACCTACAAACTAATATGACCTACAAACTAATACGACCTACAAACTAATATGAACTACAAACTAATATGACCACAAACTAAAACTTCCTACAAACTAATATGACCTACAAAAATATGACCTACAGACTAAATGACCTACAAACTAATATGACCTACAAACTAATACTTACTACAAACTAATACTGTCTACAAGCTAATATGACCTACAAACTAATATGAACAACAAACTAATATTACCTACAAACTAATATGACCTACAGACTAATATGACCTACAAACTAATACTTCCTACAAACTAATATGACCAACAAACTAATACGACCTACAAACTAATACTGTCTACAAACTAATATGACCTACAAACTAATACGACCTACAAACTAATATGACCTACAAAAACTAATACGACCTACAAACTAATATGACCTACAAACTAATA